>NC_060142.1:64841574-65144604 GCF_021461385.2 Schistocerca piceifrons
ATCAGAGCATGCAAATTGGGTGATATGAACATCCTCCAGAAGTAAGTATCAACGAGTTTATGGAGTGGCTCCTGCATAACATGTAACATGTTAAGGAAGCACAGCAAAATGTATGGCGTCGTTCGTTTCAGGAATGCGATATGTTTCTCAACACTCTCAGGCAGGACTCTGACCTTACTTTTCTCCCAGCAGAAATTAACTAATAGCTCAACAAGAAAGTCAGTGTCACATCCGCTTAAATTATGGAAGAAGATGGGTATCCGTTGTGGTAACTTACATTTCAAATTGCATGCAAATGAGCTGAACTGCGTGTGCTGGTGTAAGCTGTCACCATCACACCGGTCAGCAAGATGTATGAAGAAGATCGATAGTAGGCGCTGGATCAAGGGCGCCTATCAGGAGAGAGGCCAAAGACAGACTCGCTAGCAACACGCCACCAACGTCTGTCATTAACCGCATAGCGGGACTTGTACTTCACCAGCACTGAGGCTAATGTGGAATAATATTGAAGACCTTGTTCCACTATAAATGGACGCTGTTAAAGTTGCAGCTTTCTGTTTAAGTAAATAAAGAACCCTGTTATTACATGTGTGCAGTTTTGTTGTAGAAAGAGTATCTCATCCGCCAAACAACATCCTCTCCCTTGATTCCTATTGTACAAGACTCTGCAGTAGCAACGAGAATACTACAGTGGCAACAGGGATACTAGAGTGGCGACGAAGACGCTACACCATGTAACACCCCACAAGATGACAGTGGTCTCTACAGGAAGTTTCAACTTTCCTATCTAACAGCCCACAAATATGACAGTTAACCACATCATTGCATAATTTTTTATCCTTCTTCAGTTCGTTCATGGGGATGTTGATGGTTTAGAGCCTATGAACTTCCCATGAGTGTTTTTTTCAAGCTCAGTGAACAACCAAACCAAAGGATTATCCTCCACATAAGATTAATAGTGATTAAGACTTGAATCATATGAACATGCAATTTCTTACACTACCGTATATGGTACGTGTTTTTGTCATGGTGGTGTGTGAGGCTAGGGGGTGATAGGAACAAGGATCCATTTGAAGTCTTCATATACAACAAATGGACATCGTTCCTGGTGGTGACCTTTTATTGAATTTAATGAACTTGTTTTCTTTTTGAGGCGTAACAACATGCACCAGTTCCTTGGATTCACAGTCTTTCAGATGCCTTTTTAAATACATTTCTTCTAAAAAGATATTTAGATACCTGAAGCAAATGTTTTTTTTTTGTATTCATGTTCAAATAGTTGCTGTAAAGATGGTGGGACATGTCTTTGATCCACATGTAACACTGATTATCTATCACCTTCAGAGGACAGCAGCGTGTTTACATGAAAATGATGCTTTACCCTTTGCATTTTGAGTTTTAATACATATCTGCCTGTTCTTAATATCCTCAGGGGATTTGGTATAACTGAACCCTCCCTTTAACTGATCATGGACATGAATATGGATGTCGAGACATGGTATTTGGCTGATTGCTTTAGCTGACCCTCTTATTTCCATCTTAGAAAACCGGGTCCTTTTAGCATCCAAGGTGGATTCACGATGCCACTCGGCGATTTATGTACTCTGAGACATAACGCCATTCTCACGCCAGATGTAGTGCAGGCTTTTCTTCTCAACAGCACTCTGCTGCTTGGGGGTGTGGGAGGTGGCGAGGCAACACGTGTAATGGTATTATATCTCAGATCATCAAGAGCTTTGAGGAAATCTGCCTCCAGCATCGAGAGGTGTGCTTCTAGAAACATAATTGTTTCGTGAACCTGCCAGCCTGAGTCTCAATTCTAATGAAGGAGATACGCCCCTCAAAGGCCCTAGCAACCATCGAGTATGCAAGAGCTGTCATGAGGCCGCTAATCTGATGTCCTTCACTATCAAGATGGGATAGAGCACTACCGCTAGCCACAGTTTCATTATGATTACCACGGCAACTACAAGACGACTGCATCCACACAGTGGATAATGGTGTTGGGGAGGAGGCGCCTTCTGGGGTGAGGGGTATGCGCTGAGGCACAGATACCTTTTGCTGCTGGCGAGGGCGAATAGGAGGAGGTGTGGTCGGTGAGTTCCTGTGGGAGCATCCAGGCTGTGGAGAGGGCGTTCGTTGATCCTGCTCCGTGTTGGAGACTTCACCATCGCCAGCTTGAGGGTTGGGATATCGTTGCTTTGACTGAACCACTCATGGACGCCAAAGGTATGAGATGGGGCGAGTGCTGGTATTGCACCAGTCGCAGCTACTTGCACTGTCTCCTGCACAGCAATGAGTGGTGCTTTGCATGGTGGTGCACGTTGCTCAGTTGCATGTTTGATACCTGCCCCCACAACTACCACTCTAGGCGCCCATGCCACAGTAAGCTGCTGTAGTGCCAGTGTTGGTGTCCACTCTGTAACATACGAATAATGGGAAAAAATGAAGTATAATGCTCAAGATGTTTTAAATATTTGCTGTAAACAAATAACAACTATTAAGTACAACAGCATTCCAGAACACTAATGATGATGGCTGCATTATAATCACCTTATTACAGTTAGGAAACTAAAACAGCTGTCCAGTCATTTTTTATGGAAGCATAACATTTTTCGATTATGATGCAGCACACCGTGATGGTTATCTCTCATGCATCCACACATTCACATCTTGGTTACTTTACTGTCTGCAGCGTGGCAGTCTTGATCCACCTGTCGATGTTGGTCGATTGAATTTAGAGTTAAAACATGTGTGTCAATTATTGTTGCTATCAGTTATTTCAAAGCTGATATTCTACAGAGGCTGCATCTCACTACCACATTTTGTTGATGCGAGGAATGGGCATCACCATAAATTTCTTGGAAGACATTGTAGCTTCCTCATGGCCTTTCTCTTCCACCAATGCTGGTGGCGTCTTTACAGAAGTAGAAATGACCACCGATACGATATCACAACATTCACCTACTGGGACAGAATAGTACAACCAGGAATACATCTTTGATGGTAAGCAACAACTTTCTCCAGCAGCCACCGTCGCTACAGTCTTACAATTAAACTTTAGTAAGGTAACTGAATGAAATTTATCTCATCAGGCATGACGAGAATTTTTAGAAAATAACACAATTTTGCCAACTTTGAACGAGTCTGGCACAGACCCCTCTCTCAACACTTCATTCAAAAGCAAATAAAAATAAGTTCCCGACAAAGACCAAAACGTACATCAAACTGCTTTGGCAGACCATCCAACCCCAGCAATATATGGTAAGGTGATCTGCTAGTAAGATCATAGATACCATTGCATTGATAAGAATCTAAAAAGGCGTCATTATGAGCAGCTGTAAGCTTATGATCCAGAACCCAAACAAACTAATCTGATGTATTGACAAGAACAGGTACCTCATACTGGCCATCGTAGAATTGATGTAGAACATGCAATATGTCCTTCTGTTGTAGATATGGCATCTATTCTACCAGAAATGTCCGAGAGAACGCACGCCACTGATATCTACAACCCTGTGGGCACAACACATGCTTGATGAAAATGTTTCAATGCAGTTGCCCAACCAACGTCCAAACTCGGACAGGAATCAGAAATCTGTGAGCAGGGCATCACTGGATGGGGGAGGTTGCGATGCTGCAAGCGATAAGTTGGAAATTTGGGTCTGATGAAGAGCATGTGCAGATGGCTGATGCAGTAAAGGCAACCATGGCAACCATTGTAGAGAAGCAGAGTATTCAAGTCTTGGTTCAGCAAGAATTTTCTACTCTCACTACTGCATTGGCACAATGTCCTGTGCAGCTGGAAATCATTATTTCCTTCCTATCTCTTTCTCATCTCGTTTCCATTCCATTCCTTGCACCCCACTTATCCATGTAAATGTCCCTTTGTGCCATCACAATATTGTCGTCTTCAGCCCTAGGAGATGTGTTACATGTTGATTCCTCTCTCTGACCACTTCTTCCTTCCCCATCCCTCTCTGACCCTCTACTCCCAACTCTCTGTCCATCTCCACTACCCCTCTCTCTATGTCCACCGTCTCCTCCGCAACACTCTGACCATCACCTTCTCCTCCTTCTTCCTATGTATCTCCTCCTACCACCAGTTTGTGCCTCTTCTCCTTCCTTCTGTCCATTTCCTCCTACCTCCTCTCTCTGTCCATCTCCTACTGCTTCTTTTCTCCCTATCCATCTCCTCCCTCTCTCTGTTCATCTCCTCCTCTATCCATCTAAACCTTCTCCCAGTCATGCCCACCTGCATGTGTATCTCCTGGAAAACATTTCATTAAAGCAGTGCAATACAATTCCCACAGCATGCCTGTCACATAATGTGCCTGTCATACAGAGTGGCCTCTATTGGGGGGCTGTAAGGTTGTTTCTTGTCTTTGATGTATAAGCTGCCCTGGAAAGCAGGTCGATAATGCAGGTAGATTCTATTCCCACACAACATGCCTGTCATGTATGGCAGCCTAAATGTCAGTGACTGAAAAAACATGTATTTGCCTGTATCTCTGCTCCCATTTGAGCTAGGAAGTTATAAACCCTTGATAAAAAATTAATTATGCAAATTAATTAAATTGCTCAGTTAATTATCAACCCCTGATGACATGTGTTTTCCCCAGCCAGTCTGTGGGTCCCTTCCCTCTCCATCCTTACCTCCACTTCCAGAAATGGTAGCAAAACCGAAATTGTGGCAGGAAATTCAATTATTGTGTTCACCTCAAGGTTCAGAGACCAACTGATCCAGTTCACTGCACCATCACCAGAGGGCAGTATTGGTCCTGCCCCCCCCCCTCTACTCCACCTTGCCCCTCCTGTCTCCCACCTGGAAATTGGTGGGAATAGGACTCATAAGTCTGTGTTATTTTGTACACAGTGCAGAATATTGTTTACTTAGACAATGTAACTTGCCACTGATAAGCACTAGGCAGTAACTCCATCCAGTTTCGTCAATAACTGCTAGATGTGGAGTCAATATTTTCACTATTAGTCTAGCACTGGAGAATGCTGCAGCCATTCTAGCCAATAGCCCTCTATTGGAAGGATGGGTCATAATAATAACAGGACAGCCAGCTATCACTGATGTACAGGGGAGTAGCCTCCTGCCAATCTACAAGTGAATACCTGCTGTATGTGTAGAGGGTATTTTCGTCATTAATGTACCGTTAGAGAGTTGCTCCAGTCAGTCTAGCCAATAGTCCTGTATGGGAAGGATGGATAGTAATGATAGGACAGCAAACTGTCTCTGACGTACAGGAGAGTAGCTTCCAGCTGATCTACAAGTGAATAGCTGCTGCTGGGTGGGACATAAGGATGGGTAATAATAATATTAGAACAGCGACCCACCATCCCACTGCACCTGTTTCTTTTCTTTATTGCTATTTCATATCTCTGCCCCATCTGGGAAGGTGTGGGCTGCCAGCTGCACAATATGTCGCTCTTCAGCCAAGAGATTGTAGAAACTAGCACAGGAGAAGCATAAAATACAGACAATATAGGGATAAAAGGTGATGTTGACTCATGAGAAGGGGAAAACAATTGGAGTTAACATTCACAAACAGGAAGAGTTTAACGAAGTATGTCTGCATAAAATCGACATACAATTAAAATGACACTTCATGAAGATGTAGCACATAAACACTGGCAGCACAAAGAGGACAATTAAGAATGACATTCACATTATGAAAGCCACACAGGACGACGAGACTTAACATACACTGCATTTATGTAACACGTACAGCAAGCACCAAAATACTACAGAGAGTAACTGGATTAAAACTGGAAGGACCTGCCAAGGGGTTGGAGGTCAGAGAGAGGAATAGAGGAGGGTGAGAAGGGGGCTCAGCAGAGAAGGGGGACAGGAAAGCGCAGAAGGGTGGGGGGAGCTGGTAACACACCAAGGGGCAGGAGATGGGGAGGGTGGGGAATGGAGCAATCCAGGAAGGAGTGCAAGGACTGGGAAAGGGCAAGTGAAGAGGACAGGGGGTAGGAGGTAGCAGACAGCAAAGGGGGAGGGAAAGGAGAGGGAGCTCTAGGGAGGAGGGGAGAGGGAGAGGAGTGTCAGAGTTGGAAGGAAGGATAAACATTGGGGCAAAGCACATCACCTGGGATGGGGAGATCCTGGAAGGTCAGGATGAAATTGATAGGCGTAGGTCTTAAGCTTGAAAGGAGCCCACAATGCCATATACCATGGTAAGCATTCTGGATGTCAAGTGAAGCAAAAATAGCAGAACAATGGGAGTTAAGTTGGAGGGAGAGGAGATGCAAGGTTGAAGAGCAGGCTGTTGGCAAGGAAGGAAGGCTGGGGTTGGGTTGTTTGGGGGAAGAGACCAAACAGCGAGGTCATCGGTCTCATCGGATTAGGGAAGGACGGGGAAGGAAGTCGGCCGTGCCCTTTCAAAGGAACCATCCCGGCATTTACCTGGAGCGATTTAGGGAAATCACGAAAACCTAAATCAGGATGGCCGGACGCGGGATTGAACCGTCGTCCTCCCGAATGCGAGTCCAGTGTGCTAACCACTGCGCCACCTCGCTCGGTGAAGGAAGGCTGGAAGCTATGCTAGGTAAGAGGGAGAAAGTGGCGTTAAGTTAGGTGGTGATGGATAAGGAAAGAGAGGATGGACTTTAAGACTTCCTGAACACAGACGTGAGG
This sequence comes from Schistocerca piceifrons, assembly GCF_021461385.2. Lineage (NCBI taxonomy): Eukaryota > Metazoa > Arthropoda > Insecta > Orthoptera > Acrididae > Schistocerca > Schistocerca piceifrons. The sequence goes on from NC_060142.1 coordinate 64,848,227, forward strand.
TATATGGGGCGATAGAAGAATGTGTCGGAAGGGCGTTTGCTGGGTTTAAGGAACAACAGGATGCAGGAGGCAGCAATTCTGACCAGGGGCGGTGTTGTGTTTGGAACACATGTCTAGTTTAATGTAGTGTACTGTAGTAAGAATGTTCAATTCTGAGGGTGATAACTGGTCGAAGTACTGGAAGCTAGAAGCAAGCAGCAGGACAATGGTATTGGTGCAGTCCAGGACACCAGGGAAGAGGGAGTACCACTGCGCCTTTAGCATCCTGCCCCTATGCACAGGACTCTTGTTGCAACATCATTTGGGGATGAGACAAACTTATACCTATTTATGCGTCACAAGTCGCTTCCTAGCCAATAGAAACATGGGAAACATCGTACGATATTTTTTTTACGAATGTAGTGCTGATTATCATACTTGAACACAAAGTATCAACACGAAAAATAAAACTGACCAGTCAGCTCTAGTCTAGTCCAGCGCCATCTACCGGGTATGCTGTGTACCTAAAGAGCCAACCAGCCGAGGAGCCGCCGCTCACTATGGCCATAAGCCTCAGATTCCCTTATCTCAACTTCCTCATGACCATTCCAACTGTACAGTGCGGGATGAGTCGGACTGGCTGCAGTCCCAACCCTGACATAGACTTCTCAGTTTAAAAAATTCGAATCCGGAGTTTGTTTTGCCAGAGCACCTTGTACTTCTCATGCGAAATATAGATTCCTCCCTTTTGTGCGAGTTTTTCCGAAGATGGGAGAAATGACCATACACGCGTTTCCACATAAGTATCGTTAGTTGTTGTGGAAATACTGTACAACAGTATGCAAAGGCTATATTTCTTCTACGTATTCTCTCATCGCGTAGAAAAATCTGCTCTTATCAGTTTAATATTTGCCACGTCCTGCATCATAGGACTAGAACATTCAACTCATTTTTGGCTCACGATGGAGTGCTAAGTGCGTGCTGGACCTCTGTCACAGAATGCCTCCTAACTTTCGAACTCTCTTAAACAATTGTCTCGTTACATACGAAGTCTGTCAAGGTAACAGCACAGAGAGGTTGTAAATATCAGGTTTATACTAATATCACTCAATAAATTCTATAATGTAGCTGGTTTAATAAAGATAATCATCTCTCCCTGCATAGCTGAGAGATTGAAATTCGTTAAAAGATCAGAGAAATAACGCCTGATTACCGCTACAACTCTTGAATCACATCCGGGGTACTCTCACCCTTATTTCCACCTGTCTGGTGGCACTTCACTGATGTTAATCAAACTGGTTACTAATCAAACTGATCGTGAGACTCCCTCTGAATGCTGAGTAAGTTTTTTTTTTTCCTGCAGTCGGATTACACTCGTCGGGTAATCGTTACAGACACGTCCGTGACTTCCCCGTAGGCTTTCCACAGGCTAGATAGTCACTTCCTCTGATACCAAAGTGGGTGGTAAGCGTCGCCAAATAGTTGAAAACATTCATCGCTAATTGTGTTGTGTCTCTCGGTTGCCTTATCACAGTATTGGAAGTAAGTCATTTAGAATTCTGGTATACTGCTCCCAAACTAATCCTGGTGAGATATGTCGTTCATGGGGGATAGGGGAAGCTGTAGGATGCTTCACATTCTTCTCAACCACCACGACACCTCCACCATCGGATTGCATGTGAACGGTTGCCATCGGGACGCGAACCTCTGCCAGTGCGTCAAGGCTTTACTGCTCCCAGCCCATAACCATCTGCTCGCCGTGCCGGGCAGCTGTTAACGATTCCAGGCTCGCAGAAATTGTCCTATCCTCCCCAGAAGGAGTGGGTGTTTAAATGTCCCTGGAGTAAAAATATCACGATGTTGAACAATATACTTCCCCTCATCCCTCCTGCAAACCGAAACGTTCTGACATGTGTTTTCAAAATATCCCAGAAAGGCTGACCACCACATCCCAAACGGATACAAGCCTACAGAACTAGGTTTCCTTCGGAATACTAACCTCTAGAAGAGTTCCCAATGGCTCCCGACAAATAAGTGGACGGATGCCAGGAATTCCATGGAGGGAAAACAATGTTCTTTTCGAAGACCACTTTAGGGAACTGACATTTGAAGCTGGCCGTAGGAGGATTCTGTTGTGGGTTGGCAGGAGAGCCAACACCGCGTATGAGAGGAAGCCGAGAGGCACACGTTTTAGCTCACGCAGGCTAGCGTGAGGTCTGGAGCAGGACAAGGAAATTAGACTTTAGAAAATCGGACGTAGCTGGTGGAATACTTTAATCCATTAATGATGAGCGTCGCTCTTGATGGTACATGATTACAGTATCAATAGTAATTGGTAATGGCGCCTTGCTAGGTCGTAGCAAATGACGTAGCTGAAGGCTATGCTAACTATCGTCTCGGCAAATGAGAGCGTATTTTGTCAGTGAACCATCGCTAGCAAAGTCAGTTGTACAACTGGGGCGAGTGCTAGGAAGTCTCTCTAGACCTGCCGTGTGGCGGCGCTCGGTCTGCAATCACTGATAGTGGCGACACGCGGGTCCGACGTATACTAACGGACCGCGGGCGATTTAGAGGCTACCACCTAGCAAGTGTGGTGTCTGGCGGTGACACCACAGATTCTACTGCTGCCAGCGTTCATTTCGCATAAGGACCACAAAGATACGAGAAATAAGTATTCATAGGGGGATATATATTATGTCTCCATGCCTGTCGTCAAATATGTGGAGTCTAGGAATCCTACGTACTCGGTTCGAAAATAATGGATCTTGTCCAGTATAAACAATTCCAAGACTATGCCACATAGAGTGTACAAGCGAAGTAATTAGAGTTGATGCTTCTATCCAAGTTGCTAGTCTTGAAGCTGCTATTCAACTGGGCCGTCGCCAGTCGGTTGCGGCGCTTGTGTCCCCTTTGCATAGGGGACGCTGCTGTCGTGCTGTCGTCCGGGAGAGGGATCCAGTCAGTATGTGATTGGCTGACTTCTTCTCACGACCTTCCCTTCTTTGTCGTTCCAGACTGGCGTGCCGGCCCTTGACTTTACGCCGTAACAGTATATAGGTAGACTTTTTTCCCTTGCTCTGTTTGCGAGTGGAATAGGAGAGAAAATGACTAGTAGTGGTACAGGGTACTCTCCTCCACACAACGTACCGTGGCCTACGAAGTAGGCATGTATATGTAAATGTAAATTTAGTCTACCTATTAAGATGTTAGCCATCCGTTTATAGGCACACAAAACTCATAGAAGAATGCTGTGTTTATCTATCGATAAAAATAGATGGAACTTTTCTCATTGCGATCACTTCCACATACGAGTGTGAGAGCTTGAAATATGTTTGCCCATAGTACTTAGAAGAAATGGTATGTAGCTCACCTCTCAAACCCCCTCTCATCCGTGCGTCGCTTACCTACCATATTCTCATGAATCTTCCAGTCTTCGATATATAGCGTTTGAATTCACTTGATGTCGACGAGTAAGAGTTGCACCCCTGCCAAATTAGAGACCCCTGCTAATTCTCTAGAAATCCCATCGAGTTCCGACAGCACTATTTCATTAGTTAGAAGGTTGACAACGAGAAAAATAGCACATTAATCTGCAGGAGGAAATTCACAACCATGCAAAATATTTGTGGACTGCACAAAGAAATTTAGAAGCATAACACCTACAATTCATCGATATCGAATGACGAGCTATAAATATTACTCTGTACATGTCCTAATCTCCTTCATCGTATTCCTGCGATTACCACGCCAGAAATACGACAATGTAATGGTAACAGATTCTTAGTTGGCAGCACAGCGCCTCTCTCTTCCCACGTTATTTTTGTAGCATCCAAAAAACTTCGCTAACGTCACCTGTTACAGAACTCAATAAGATTTTAATGCACCTCTCTCTTCCGATCTATTGGGAAACAAGTACTGTCAGCGTGTTGACATCGACCATATGTGGTGATTCCATTAACTATACATGTGTTGGTACACTGGAGCAGGCCAAGAGTGATGGAAATTGCTTCTATGGAATTCTGTACGATCTTGTCGCCTGTACTGGAGGAAGACCATATCAACTATCAATCCCAAGGAGGGGGTTTTTGTGTTGTAGTTTGATACATTGCTTTTTACTGTAACACGTCGAAGCAGTATATGACTACAGCTGTATAAATAGGCATACATTTTGTTTTTCTACCATGGCTTCGAGGTCTGTGTCACGTGGTGAACTGAGATTAACATGTTTCGATCCATTGGCTCTAACAAAAAGCTGGACGTCGCATGGTGTACACATGCTGCTCTCAGAATACTCAGGATTGTTGAAATAAAAGACAGGTGTTTCTTATTGACAAAAATGTGGAGGACATTGCAACATACGGAAACTGGAAGAGTTTGCGGCATTATGGAGCGTTTCGAAACTGCTGTCTCAATGTGATGACCTGCACATTTAACCTCATCTTCCACATTGATGGGGTAGCAGATATCTCGGTGTTCCATTTCAAAGAGACCAAGAGCACTGATCCTCATGTTTCAGCCGTGTATGCGATCATTGTTTCGATGCTGGCCATCCCCTGAAGGTGTTGCTCCCACTAAGACTCTCTCCATCTCAAACAGGTGGTGTCAGTCAATCATTATGTGGTAATCAACAGCGTATCAGTAACCTATGGAATAGATACGAGACTGTCAGTATTGAAAGATGTACTGTAGTAAGCACCATAGTTGATAGTGTGAACAATTTTACCAGCTTTATTGTAATTTCAACGCCAACCAACGCCACGGCAACATGCTTGACAATTTCTGTGTCATCAGACCACCCCCAACCACTTTGCGAGTACCATATATTAGATTCCGAAGGTAGATAGATGACTGCAATACGTCCATTCATGGTTAAATCCAGGACATACATACCAAAGTCTGCCAGACAGCATCCTACAGCGTTACAATTAGGTTATGTACATATTTCTAGCATTTCGATTATAGAGTGGAATTTACGATTACTATTCGCCATATTTCCCCTATGTGGATGACAGTTATGGAGTATTCTAACAGACATAGGATGGAGACTGAAAGACATCCCTCCCTGCACCACTGTCATCGATTTCATACGCAAAAGCCAGAAGTATGGAGTTCCTATACCCACTACATTCCACATCTCATGAAGGAATAGAGCGAGCTGCGTCCATAATTGCTGTTCAGTGAAGACAGTTCTGCACTAATCTTACCCACGGCATCCATCCAAGTGCACAGGATCTGTCCAGATGCATGTGTGTCAAAGAGGGTACACCCCTTATCGGTGACCCCTTATTAGGTGACAAACTGTAAGGTGACAAAACTACTTCTTCCTACAGCAAAGAGAAACATATATTCTTTGTGAAACATGCACAATATACTTTCCGGAGGTGTATAGCACCCAGTGCTCACATCAGATTATGGTTCAGAAATTATGCTCTGCTCGTATAAGCCCTATAAAATGATCGCCAACAATGGAAAACGCATCTTATGAGGAAACAGTCAAATAGATAGCAGTGGTGTTTGACATGTGAAACTACACACCATGCTGCACTAACTCCATAAACAGGACAACTGTCAGGCAAATGTACACACACAGGGCTTGTATCACAAACTTCTGTCAGAGACTCAAAAAATGAGACTGAAACATTTTACGTAAATCACTGGTGCTTACAGTTCTGAGGTATTGGTCTTATGTTTGGTGTCCATACCATGAAGGTATCAGAGAGAGAGAGAGAGCGATGATCATGGAACATAAACACATTCCAAGGACTACACGGTCTCCAATTAAACACACTATAATGCTAGAGCTGTGCGGTTTCCAACCTATTAGTCGTGTGGAATGAAACTCTGTTAATACTCTAATGTAAGAAATATATTTTCAGTGAATACATTGTCCCTACAAGTTTCTCAATGATAAACTATTGTGACAAATCGTAAGGTGATAAAACAACTACCTCACAAAGAAAACATCGATGCTTTGTAACACAAACACTACATAGGTTTCTGAAGCTGTGTGACACCTGCTATTTAACACGTTCAAGCCCGATTACGGTTCGGGAATTATAATAGGTTCACAACAGTCCTACAAAATGATCGTCGGCAGCTGAAAAGGTACACGAAGAAACAGAGACAACTTACAGGGAAATAAATACCATGATGAGTAGCCAGAATAGATGTATCAGTTTTAATGCAGTTTACCACCGCCTCTGGTAACCTTCCACTTGCACACAGAAGTCACGATACGATGTTAGGTTGTATTGCTCATGTGAGGGATAATGTGGCTGTTTCGCCATTACACCACATCTCTTGAATGCCTCCTACTTCTATTATTAAGGTGTGTATATGTAGCAACAGTCCACTCTCCTCCAGAACACGTAATTTTATTGAATTCGGTCACTCCTTATTTTATTGTATTTTTCTATAATTTTATGTATTTGCAATGTTTTCTGAGTTTTACTAGGTTCTCGCGATTGTACATATTTAATTGTATTTCCCTCAATCTTTACGTATTTAATATCAATTTTTCGTGATTACACCAGATTTTCATCGAATTTTACCGATTTAGTGTCATTTTTAATATTTTTAGGCAGTTTTCCATATGTATATGATCATAATGCTGACATAACCATATGTTGTTTGAATTTCTATGAGAATCTTTGCGTGTCTTATACACCAACCTACTAAAAAACCCTAATACTTCCCCTCGCCCAGATGATGCATATGCATGCATTTTGGATAGGACAATCGTGAAAATTATAGTAACAGTCGCTTTGCTGGATGCATTCGAGACTCGGAGTCTGGAAATAGTTCCATGTACTGCTCTGGCCCATCAGATTCCCTGTCTGCAGGCTCATGTTGTGCTGCACTTGATGGAAACTAAAAGTCTGGAAACAGTTCTACATGTTCATTTGACTTCGACTCCATCTTACAGTGGTACACAACATGGAGTTGACATGTGTATGGAGTTGATTTCTGTTGCTGCTCAGATTTTTTCCGTAAGTATATGCTCTTATTGCTTACCAGACGTGCTTTGTTATCTCTGTTTATACCTTCCAACTCTGATATGTACCCACAACCCTGTCAGGACTTCTACAAATTATAACTTCCGGCTTTTTATTTTTACTAGTCCAGTAATAAGTTACTTGTTAGCTGACAGTGTTTTGACTGCAGGTAGCAACTTGGGTCAGCAGAGTTTCTCTTCTATCTCTCCCCTACAGAGTGCATCGCCCTGGTAGTATCATTTATAGACGACCAGTTAGCAAGTTATGCTTTCGAATCGCAACCATCTACCGCTGCGAGCTCTACACACACACTTAGGGTTTCTGCAGGCATATTACCAAAGTCTCGGTTTCAATCACTCGTCAGTTATTTTCGACAGTGCTGTAGCTCTGCAAATAGCGAAATGTTCTTCACAAAATGGTTCTGTAATGGGTGTTAGCCCATTTATATTCATCTAGCTAAAGAGCATAACATCTTTGATATAATTTATATTACCAATATTTTTAACAAGATTGTTTAGATTCTCCAGCAATAACAAACGTCTACGGCGTTCCATTGCGCCCATCACACCTCCTTTTATACTCTAAAGATTCACAATGATGGCACATGATAGCCCTGATCACGCTATTTCATGTGCTAGATGTCCATTGGATGCAGGGAGACAATTCTTCATGAGTACCACTCTTATGTATGATAGAACAGTACATCAGTCAGATGACATAGTGCAGCACTGCACTTAAATGCACCAAGACACATCCAACAACATCCTTTACAGTTGCAGTGCATTTGCTCTATTTTCTGCATGTATGTGCCTTGGATAGTTCACCAGATCCAGTCCTCCCACCTTTGGACATAGAGCACATCTCCAGATGTACGGCATGATCGATCCACCTTCGAAACCTATCCCTGTCCTGGAGACAATGCATTGTGTGTCCACCTCTGGACACCACTCGGGACTGAGTGCATGGTAGCTCCAACTCTGAACCCTATCCTAGACATAGCGGGTTGTGGATCTGCCTCTTAACATCACTCCAGATATAATACATGGCATATCCACACTCGAACATGAACTCGGGTCTACTCTGAGACACAGTCATACAGAAAATAGGGCAAATACACAGCAACTGTAGAATATGTGGTTGGATGTGATTGGCTGCATTCGAGTGCAGTGCTGTTCTATAACATCTGACTAATGTGCTGCTCTATCGCATACATAAGGACAATACTCATGAAGGACTCTCTCCCTATATAAGATGGGCATCTAGCACACAAAATAGCATGATTGGAGTTATCACATGCTGTCACTGTGAGAATGTGGTGGCTGTAATGTTGGTGGTGATGGTGATGGTGGGATTTTGGATGGGATGGAGACAGGGAAGTGAAGAGGAGGGCCGATTGCACCCTCTTGTGTCTGTGTTGTGAACCAGGTCAGTTGGCCTCTGAACCTCAAGGCGAACACACAAAATTTGATATTTGTGCCAATAAATTGGAATTTCCAATCAAAATTTCAATTTCCAGGGAGGGGGCTGGGGGGAGATTTACCCACATATCATCTGGGGGATGATTAATTGTTGAGTTTAATTAATTTGCATAATTAATTTGATACCAATGTTCACCAGAATGAACTTTATCCCACTACTCACATATACATATAGTCGATTTTATATATAAGTAGATAGTTATATAGATGGAGAAGATATACAGGTTGGCTAGAAACAGTCTGAGAAGCTTGTTAGGGTGTTGCAGAGTAGATTGTGCTGAGAAATAATTGTTAAGGAAACAATTCTATACAATGCGCCACTTCTGAATTAATTGGCATTGAAGTTAGTCAGTCTGGCCACTTCGTGCACAAATTCAAGTGGCTCGCCATAGATGATGTCAATTGTGTTGTTCGTTTGGTTTCCATATAAAAATTATGCATGCGGAGAGTGAATTACTCTTGTCATTGCTTAGTTCATACTACAGAGAAACAGGAGCTCCCTAATTACTTCTACAAGATATTATCATGTTCATATTAAAAATATAATAGTAAGAATTACTGAGCTGCAAAATTGAAGCTTATGGTGACAAAAATATTAATAGTATAATATTTATAAGATCCCTAGTATGTAATTTTGGAGAAACTAAAACCATAAAATTTTTGCCATTCCCAAAATGTACTGAATTTACTCAGACTGAAATAATTGCTGATATTCACCAAAACAGGTAAGAGAGTTTCAACAATACCTCTTCATTACTACAGTATGAAGAGCTCTGAGATATAAAAAGGTCCTAGCCAGCAAACAGTTGTCATATTTTCAGTTTTCAAGTGATATAAAGGTATCAACAATCAAAATCCACATATTGTTTCCCTGTAGGTGGTAGCCTAATAGTTTAATTGTAGACATTATATGATACACGTATTTTGCGAGCATAGAGCATAAAACAACACATAATTCGATGTGTAATTTGGATCAACAAGGAAAAGAATGGAGTGACTGAAAAATGCAAAATACGCGTTTATACAAGTACCTAATGAAAGATGAAGAAAACATAAAATGGCGAAGTTTATTTCAGTGCGCGTGCATGTGTAGGGTGATTCCGTGATGATGTTACAAACTTTCAGGAATAATGGAGAGGGGTAAATGCGACAATCTTCATCTTCATGTTCATCTTCTCTTCAGGTATTAGGCAGGAATTGCCTATTATGGTACCCATCTCTGTCGCGGTCTTCCTCTGTCTCTTCTCCCACTTCTGTAATCTCGAATTTTATCATTGTGGCTAAAGATATGCAGTTCTTCTCTAATATCTTGATTTCGTAGCCTGTCTTCTCTTGTGCAAAAGGTAACACCCCTAAGGAATTTCATCTCTTGTGCCTGAACCCGGCTTTACTGCTTCTTGGTAATCACCCATGTACCACTTCCATAGAGCAGTGTGGGAACTGCAACAGTTTTGTAAAATATAATTTGGGTGTCTTTCCTGCTTTTGTTTTTTAGGTTCCTGTTGATTGTTGCACATACCCGACTGAGTTCACTAAGCTTAATTTCAATATCTCTGCTGAAACCATACGTCATTTCACATCCGAGATAACTGAAATGGTTTACTTGCTCTAAAATCTTCTGATCTATCACTATTGTGGTTCTGATTGGTTCTTTCCCCATGATGGCCATTGTCTTAGTTTTTTCTTTTGAAATTTCCATGTTAAATTTTCCACTTATTTGTTTTAGCAAGTAGATTCCTTTCTGAAGGTCATCTTCCTTATCTGCTAGGACCACTGCATCATCAGCATATAGTAAATTATTTAAAAGAATGTTCCTGTCTAGGTAGATGCCTATCGGAAATTCTGATTTTCATATACGTATTATTTCATTAATGTAGATGTTGATCAAAGTTGGAGACATGCAGCAGCCTTGTCGTACCCCTTTGTTAGTTGGCGCCTCATTAGTTGTTTTACCAATCAGATCTAGAGAGATATTTGCGTCTTGATATAAACTTCGTTATCGCATTTACTAGATGCTTTGGATATCTGCGATTCGTCATTATTTCCCTAAGTTCAATAAAAGTAATGTGTGTTTCTTTATTATACTCTGCATTATTCTATTATTTGCTGTAGAATAAAACTGCACCGAGCGAGGTGGCGCAGTGGTTCCACACTGACTCGCATTCGGGAGGACGACGGTTCAATTCCGCGTCCGGCCATCCTGATTTAGGTTTTCCGTGATTTCCCTAAATCACTCCAGGCAAATGCCGGGATGGTTCCTTTCAAAGGGCACGGCCGACTTCCTTCCCCGTCCTTCCCTAATCCGATGAGACCGATGACCTCGCTGTCTGGTCTCCTTCCCCGAAACAACCAACCAACCAATAAAAACTGCATGTATTGTGGAGCGTCCTTTCCTAAAACCCATTTGTTCCTCATGCAGTACTACTTCTGCTATGTTTTTAAGTTTAGTATTTAAAATCTTAGAATACACCTTGTATGCTGAGTCCAGTAAACTTATTCCTCTGCAATCACTGCATAGGCTTTTATCTCCTTTTTTAAAAAATTGATATCACTCTATTTTTCAGTCCTTGGGAATACTCTTATTTTTCCAACATTCATTATAGAGATGTATCAGTCGTTGGTGTAGCATCATTCCTCTATATTTTAATAATTCAGCATTAATACCGTCTTTTCCTGTTGCTTTTCTGTTCTTAAGTGATGTTAGTGCAGATATTGATTCGTCAGACTGTATTTCATCTAATCCTTTCTCGTCTAGTTGTTCAATTTCAATTTCTTGTGTTATATGATCATACCACAATTAACTGTAATGATTTATCCACGGTTCTTCTTCAATACTAGTTATTTGTATCTTCTTTCCGTTGTGTTTAAGGTTTTTAAAACCTTATTTGCCATTTGTTGTATGCCTTGGATATCATGTTTAATATTAGAAATAAACCTATCCCAATGTTCTTGATGTGCTTTCCTTACTACGCATTTAGTGTTATTTCTTTTCCCCTTATAGTATTGTTTGTTCTCAATAGTGGGGTTACTTAAGTCTTTTATGCACGCATCCTGTTTTTCTTTGATGTTTTTCATTATACCCTCATTCCAAATTTTTAGGCCTTTTCTTTTCTGTATTCTTTTCTTTTCACCAAGAGCTTCTCCTGCTACTCTGCGTACAGTATTCTTCGAGTTTGCCATTCTTCTTCTATATTGTCTTTATTTTGTGAGTTTGATAGTTCTTCATTTAATCTCTTTTGGTACAGGTGTCTGATACTATCCTCTTGAAGCAAGTATACCAAATAACGCTTTGATCTTGTTGGTTTGTTACTTGTTTAGTTTTTTCTTCCATTTTGTAAAAATAACTATTCTGGAGATTAGTAAGAAATGATCTGATCCTATATCTTGTCCTATATAAACTTTTGTATCCCTTACTTGGCCCGCTAGCTTATCATTTACTAAGATGTAGTCAATTATTGATCTAAGACCTCTGCTGGACCTGGTAGGGTTACTGCACTTAACTTAGGATCCACTTAGCAACTAATAAATTCACGAAACCCTCCATTTCCAAATTTACCTTTATTGTAATTTTAATTAACGTGAAAGCCATAAAAAAAAACCAAACATGGAGGCAAAACGTACGCATCTAAAAGCTACTTACAAAAGGAATAAAATCACTTAAATTTGTTTCCACAAGAGGAGAATACAACGTCCCAATTCGGACCTCGCTAACACTTACATTTTACTGACATTAAATATAACAAGATAAATAATCATACATGTGACGAGAATAAATTACAGGTGAGCGTACGACTACATCCACGAAGGTTCGCGCCCTGGCAAGGCAGATACTTAACTTCAACATATAAGGTGATTACAGTAGGCCATAATTCCACTCGACAAACGTAGTAACGATATAAGCGAGACAAATGTACTGAGGGAGGATAGCCGGAATTGCTGTAGTAAAAAGGGCCACCATCGACCCCGTCAGGACGCGACACCCGTGACCACGTCAGTTTCAGCTACCTGCAGCATACACAGAGTCATTTGTAGCTTCTTAAAAATAATTAACATGAAATGGCACAACGCGTAACACACTAATAAAATATAAACGACTACTTCACAAAACTAGCTCCAATTTAGACAAAGCAAACAGCAGAAAATTAATAACACGTAAAATACTTTTAACCTATAACAAACTAAGATACCACGTAATAGAATATCGTCTTGAGCTCATAGAATACTCAGTTTGGCTTGCCTGTTTATAGGTCTTACAACTCAATAGTGTCAGCTTAAGCAAACCCGCGAATACAAAACTCGAAATATGACAGGAATAATGATTGAAGCCACTGACAATGCGACGCTACCACACAGAGGATACAATAGTAATTTACAGTGCCACACAACCGTCCTTACGTCTCCAATTTAGTATAATCAGAATAAACAATTTTGTGTATAATAATTACTTACAGTACCATGACAACCTCCAAATAACACTTATTACCCAAGGTAGGTGCTGGTATGGAAAGGCACCTTTAGTAGTACAGAGTTCGAGCGTATTCACTTATTGGAAGGGTTTCAACTTTACATTCCTTTCCACATAACTCTCTGTTACCCGCTTCTATAACTTCTGCAACTAAAGAAGGGAATATAAATACACATATAACTGACACAGATTTAAGCAGAGTAAAACAGTACCTTAGTATGGTGCAAATGGCTTCATTTACTTTAGACGTGGGATATCTTCACCATTCAGTAATACCGAAATATATTCAACAATGCGTGAGAGCAAGACGTCACCGTGGTATAAGCTATTTACTTCACATAATTTCCTGCACAAACACAAGGCAGACGAAGCGTTTTCACATGCAACAGCGGCGAGCATCACACATTTCCTCCGTCACGCCATAGGCACATCTCAGTTTCAATGGCGAGTAACAAGAACCTATACATGTCCTCGCAGCAGAAAAGCCCCAAAACACAACAGTGCACCACTGCGATACCAAACGCGAGGTCCCATCAAGTCACTGCCGGGATTTCTCGCTGACCCTGCCCATAGCGTACAGGCGTCGTACCACAGGCTTCATGGTACGTCAACAAGCCACTTCCGACCCTCCGAATGTCCACTCCGCTGACTCTTTTCTCTCCCCGTTAACCACCCAACCACTGACCTGAATCGCGGAAGGCAAAGATGGTGGCCCTATAATCGATGGCAGCGATGCCATTCTAAGTGCGAGAACACTGGCGCCAGCCGCGACACGGCTCAGGCCCACGTATACTTGTCTATACCCTTTTTCTTAAAAAGTGAATTTGTGATTTTTAAATTGTTGTAAGTGGCAAAATCTCTTAGTAATGTTCCATTGTCTTTACATATTGGTTCTCCAAATGGACCTATAACATTTGTTACTGGGATATTTCCTATTCTGGCATTGAAATCACGCATCATAATAATCTGATCAATAGCAGTCAGAGTATTCTGTAGTTCTTCATAGAAGCTTTCACACTCATCCTTTTTCCCTTCTTCAGGTGCATATACACGTATGAAGGTGATGTTACCCCTTATCAGTTTCAGCCTAACTGTAAGTATTCTTACACTTACGTATGTACAATCTTGAATGTCTTTTTCCCATTTTTATGCAGGAGTAGTGCTACACCTTTCCTTTCTCTTTTATGTTGTTCAGCACCACTATAGAATATAATGTAAGCCCCTACATATTTATTTCCGCTTAGTTTCTTTTTAGTTTCTGTAAGTGCTACAGCATCGATATTGTTGTGTACATAGTTCCGCATAGTCAGCGCGTTCACAACTTTCCCACTAGAGCGCGCCCCACTAAGCACAACAGCGCAGGCACAGCGCTCGTCGGCCTCCACACTATGAGATGGCGCTGCCTTAGAAACGGACCAAATTCTGCTTCTGCCGATCCGCATATTAATATATAACGCAGCCAATGAGATTACTGCTAACTTAGAACCTTTTCTCCTCACGGATCACACTCGCGCATTGATACCCGAACGCGCGAGTTATTATAACGAGTGTACAGACCTCCGATTAGTCAGTCTGCATTAGTCTGTATGAGTCTGCATTTCTCTGCACCAGTCTGTAACAGTCTACATTAGTCTGTACCAGTCTATAGTCAAATTTAAGTCTGCGCCTAATAAGATTACCATATTTCTGTACATAACTATTAAGATAAATGAATAGACACTTTGTCAAGTATCAGAGATATGTGAGAATAAGATTAACGTACCAAGACCAAAGGAACTTCAGATTGTCAATTGTAAACAGCATCCAGAATCAAGTTAAGTAAGGTCCATGCTTTTTATTATTTTAATAAATGTGTGTGCAAATTAGTCAAGTTCTGTTTAAAGTTGGTCACCGTCGGTCTGCTACTCTAAGCGTGCAAATGGCATTTCTATCGTCTGACCTAACGGCAGAAGATAAACACGCCACGATAAGACCACGAGACATATTGCTACAAAAAGAAAGTACACACATTTACATAGAAAGACCCCTCCCCCCCCACCCCCCTCGCCCTCGCCTCTGACGATTTCACGAAGCCGAAACAGAGTCAGCATCACATTTTTCGAAAACGTTCTGTAACATAAAGAAGTAAAATAGCAAATCTTTGTTTACAGACAACATAATATAAGGAGAATAGTGCTGTAGAAAGGAAATAGAAAAAAAACATTAAGGGAAAGAAGGAAATCGAATATTTCGTATTAGGTCTAAAATTTGACAAATTACATAACGAAACATTGATAAACGTTTATTAATTGCACATGACATACTGGAAGGCAATAATTGTAGATGTGAGGTAAATATCAAAGAACCAAATGAATATCAGTTCGTAAAAATAAGGTATGTATTTATTTTTCCGGTTAATATTTATATCAGTATTTTTATCAGTGTAAATACTATAACCTCAGAAATTGTTACTACTATAATTCATAAATTCTTTATATTTTATATTTAATTGGACTGTGTAAAAATTGGGACTTTGTATTGGCGTTGATGGCCGCGCAGTTAAGCGCCCCGCAAACCAAACATCATCATCATCATCATCTTTTGAGCCATCAGAGTAGATCTTCCGCGTCACAACTCTCCTCAAACAAATGGCTTAAACGGACACGGACATAAACAAATAAACCTAAATCCATTCAAACAGTGAACGGAGAACTCAGCTATTCATTGGTACTCGACTCAAAAGACTGTGCGAAGTATAGATGATCCACTGGCTGTATCGACATCGTAGTGGAGGTAGTGCCATTCGGCAATCAGGATAATATCGGATAAACTAGACGCTCAGGGAACGTTCTCGATTACCACCTTCTGCGCCTGTGTGGGGATCAGCCAGTCCTTTGTACGCCTTCATGGGTTTCACAAATTGCCGATACGCGGTTCAGACGGAGTCATCGATCCGACAGTTGTGTGCGTCACCTGTGCTTGCTTACGCAGAGGACCTATCGCAATCCGTGCGGCGTGTTTACATAATTCGATACGACCTCAATAACACAGACAGAAAGGGCCGTTTGTGGCTGTATAAATTCATTGTCAGTGGAATCAGTCCGTCGGTATTTCGATAACCCGATTACTGCGCGCTCTTTGAGAACAGAGGCCGACGCAGACAAATTATCTGCCATCCGTCGATGCAGCAGACTTGCTGTGCGACCGTTTTTACAGACGAGTGCCCGAGAGACATCACTTTACGTTGCAAAATACGGCCGATAAACTTGAAACTTTGCTCTGTATCAAAGCTAAATCGCTCAGGCAACAAAAAACAGTGCCAAAGTAAAGACCGAACCTCGTCTCTTGGGGAAATGGAAGTAAAAACCGGTACCACTATACGTGTCGAAATGGGGTTTGTCAGTATTTAAGGACAAGAAGAATAACATTAACATCGAGTCGCTGGCAGATTTTGAGAAGGAGTTTGATAATATGCACTGGTATGATACGTTTGCCGTTGTTAGGTAGCCTGGTATTAAGAAAGCACTGCTATAATACGATTGTTTTCTTTTTTCTTTTCTGTTCACAAGGAAAATTGAACTGCAATATACGATCTGTAATTGCCATCTACGGAATCATTATTTTTTCATTTTGTGCTTTTGGCCGCCTAAACATTTATTAATACGTTGTTGCCCATGCACAGATTGTTTGCGTGTACATAAAATAGACGTTCAATAAAAATTTGAAACATTGCACTGTATGTAGCGTTCAGCGAGAGAGACGAGCTTTGAAATGTTATCGACAAATCGCTAAGTAAAGAGGTAAAAAAGAAGTTTGGCAAGACGTAGAGAGACTGACTACTGTCTTGTGTGAGCGAGGAAACGACGCGATTATAGTTGCAGTTACATAGACTGTGTTTTCGATGTAAAGCACGGACTCTGTAGTTAGCGAGGTTGTAGCTCGAGGTGATCCCTGTTATAATGTGAAAAGCTGCAACTTCAGAAACGTGAAGAGACCGTTTTGCTAAGTGGACTGCTTTGGCGCATGCTGCGAACTTTGAAGTTAAAATATGAATGTACTGAAATACTCCTCGTCATGGACTACCATATCACGCAGATATTTCAAACAAATGGTTCAAATGGCTCTGAGTACTATGGGACTTAACAACTGAGGTCATCAGTCCCCTAGAACTTAGAACTACTTAAACCTAACTAACCTAAGGACATCACACACATCCATGCCCGAGGCAGGATTCGAACCTGCGACCGTAGCAGTCGCGGTGTTCCGGACTGAAGCGCCAAGAACCGCACGGCTACCGAAGCTGGCCGCAGATGTTTCACAGCTACCACATTTGCAGATGGGCATAAAGGGTTTACAAGTGAATTGGTTTTCACAACGACGGTGTGACGTGCTGATATTACTGCGAAACACATTACACTCCTGGAAATGGAAAAAAGATCACATTGACACCGGTGTGTCAGACCCACCATACTTGCTCCGGACACTGCGAGAGGGCTGTACAAGCAATGATCACACGCACGGCACAGCGGACACACCAAGAACCGCGGTGTTGGCCGTCGAATGGCGCTAGCTGCGCAGCATTTGTGCACCGCCGCCGTCAGTGTCAGCCAGTTTGCCGTGGCATACGGAGCTCCATCGCAGTCTTTAACACTGGTAGCATGCCGCGACAGCGTGGACGTGAACCGTATGTGCAGTTGACGGACTTTGAGCGAGGGCGTATAGTGGGCATGCGGGAGGCCGGGTGGACGTACCGCCGAATTGCTCAACACGTGGGGCGTGAGGTCTCCACAGTACATCGATGTTGTCGCCAGTGATCGGCGGAAGGTGCACGTGCCCGTCGACCTGGGACCGGACCGCAGCGACGCACGGATGCACGCCAAGACCGTAGGATCCTACGCAGTGCCGTAGGGGACCGCACCGCCACTTCCCAGCAAATTAGGGACACTGTTGCTCCTGGGGTATCGGCGAGGACCATTCGCAACCGTCTCCATGAAGCTGGGCTACGGTCCCGCACACCGTTAGGCCGTCTTCCGCTCACGCCCCAACATCGTGCAGCCCGCCTCCAGTGGTGTCGCGACAGGCGTGAATGGAGGGACGAATGGAGACTTGTCGTCTTCAGCGATGAGAGTCACTTCTGCCTTGGTGCCAATGATGGTCGTATGCGTGTTTGGCGCCGTGCAGGTGAGCGCCACAATCAGGACTGCATACGACCGAGGCACACAGGGCCAACACCCGGCATCATGGTGTGGGGAGCGGTCTCCTACACTGGCCGTACACCACTGGAGATCGTCGAGGGGACACTGAATAGTGCACGGTACATCCAAACCGTCATCGAACCCATCGTTCTACCATTCCTAGACCGGCAAGGGAGCTTCCTGTTCCAACAGGACAATGCACGTCCGCATGTATCCCGTGCCACCCAACGTGCTCTAGAAGGTGTAAGTCAACTACCCTGGCCAGCAAGATCTCCGGATCTGTCCCCCATTGAGCATGTTTGGGACTGGATGAAGCGTCGTCTCACGCGGTCTGCACGTCCAGCACGAACGCTGGTCCAACTGAGGCGCCAGGTGGAAATGGCATGGCAAGCCGTTCCACAGGACTACATCCAGCATCTCTAGGATCGTCTCCATGGGAGAATAGCAGCCTGCATTGCTGCGAAAGGTGGATATACACTGTACTAGTGCCGACATTGTGCATGCTCTGTTGCCTGTGTTTATGTGCCTGTGGTTCTGTCAGTGTGATCATGTGATGTATCTGACCCCAGGAATGTGTCAATAAAGTTTCCCCTTCCTGGGACAATGAATTCACGGTGTTCTTATTTCAATTTCCAGGAGTGTATATGCAAACAGGTAGGGGCCTTTTACTACAGAACCCCTGTGTGGTGAACAGTGAGCCCTGAAACCCTTCTACTTGCAGCAGCACTGTGCTACAGATCGCTGCCTGTACTTCCACCTCCACGATTTTTGATGCGGCGTGGACGTCCAAAAATGGGTCAAATGGCTCTGAGCACTATGGGACTTAACATCTATGGTCATCAGTCCCCTAGAACTTAGAACTACTTAAACCTAACCAACCTAAGGACATCACACAACACCCAGTCATCACGAGGCAGAGAAAATCCCTGACCCCGCCGGGAATCGTACCCGGGAACTCGGGCGCGGGAAGCGAGAACGCTACCGCACGACCACGAGCTGCGGACCTGGACGTCCAACACCATGTCACCTACATGTTGTTTCACCATATTTTAAACAATTTATACAGCTTCTCACGACAGTAGCAAGTGAACAGCCATTTCCGAGATGATCGTTTACAGGTGCAGGTGTAACTTTTCTGATTAAAAAAAAAACTCTTTTTTTGTGCACACTGATCGGCTAAAACATTATGATCACTGCCGCGTCGCCAGCACTATAAGATTTTTCATTTTGGTAATAAATAACTTGCGGGCACGTGACGCGGTAACAAAAGTATGTAAGCGGGGTGACACGGACGGGGGATCACCCTAGCGAAAATATGGGCTGCAAATGGGGAAATCTGTTGAGATAAGTGACGTTGACAAAGAGTAGACATATTATTACGCAGAACGTGTGAACGAGAATCCCGAAAACAGCGAAGCTGATTGAATGTTCACATGCTAGTGTCATTAGCATCCTCAGAAAGAGGTAAAAGGACAGTGAAACTACCACTAGGAGCTAAATTGTTGGACATCAATGACTCTTCACAGAACGCAGGGCTTGTCTGCCCTGCAAAGTATGATAGATCGTGATCTATGGAATATCTGCTGGAAGAGCACAATGCTGGTGCACGCAAAAGTGTTTCGGACCACACCGATCAACATACATAGCTGGAGATGGAACTCCACAGCAGACCAGCCCTACGTGTTCACATGTTGACCCAACGACATCGTCAATTACGGTTGCAGTGGGCACAAGGAGCATCGAGATTAGACCGTCGATCAATGGAAACGTGCCGACTCTTCGGGTGGATCACAGTTTCGTTATACTAGGTCAATGGTCGTCTCCATAAAAGCCTTCATAGACGTGAAGAGCGGCTCCAAACTTACAGCGCGCCATGGTAGGAACAGTATGTTATGCTATGGGAGACGTTGTCCTGCACTAGCATGGGACCCGTGGCAGTAATAGACGACACGCTGACAGCTGCGAACCACTTCCATCACTTCAAAATTAGAATTATATTAATACCTTCAGCTGCTGACGAGCATTGATGTATGTCAACGGGGACAGGTGAAAATGTGTGCCCCGACCGGGACTCGAACCCGGGATCTGCTTACATGGCAGACGCTCTATCCAGCTGAGCCACCGAAGGCACAGAGGACAGTGCGACTGCAAAGACTATCTCGCGCACGCCTCCCGTGAGACCCACATTCTCACCTTGTATGTCCACACACTACATTCGTAGTGTCCCACCCCAAGACACACTCATTACTCGTGGAAGACATTCTTACCAAGTCCCGTAAGAGTACGGGGAATATGTGTGCATCTGCATAGAAGAAGGTCACGGCCGGTATTGCCAGAACTATATACCTATATGGATATGGTGTCTGTTCTTTCGGACCCACATTCTCACCTTATATGTCCACGCACTACATTCGTAGTGTCCCACCCCAACACACTCATTACTCGTGGAAGACATTCTTATCAAGCCCCGTAAGTGTACGGGGAATATGTGTGCATCCGCATAGAAGAAGGTCACGGCCGGTATTGCCTGAACTATATACCTATATGGATATGGTGTCTGTTCTTTCGGACATGTCCGAAAGAACAGACACCATATCCAAATATGCTTGATGTATTCCTGACGCGATGTCATCTTTCAGCAGTATAACTACCCCTGTCTCGAAACCAGAACCGTGCTACATTGGTTTGAGGAGCATTATAGTGAACTCACGTCGATGCCTAGACAACCAAATTCAACTGATGTAAATGCCATCACAGCGTACGCAAATCAGCGGCCCATTATTAATGCGATTTACATGAACTGTGCGTAGGCATATACTGCCACATACCTCCACAAATGAAACAATAAACCGTCGGATCCCTGATATACAGAATCAGTGTATTAAGCAGGTAGTTGTGATGGCTTCAAATGGCTCTGAGCACTATGCGACTTAACTTCTGAGGTCATCAGTCGCCTAGAACTTAGAACTACTTAAACCTAACTAACTTAAGGACATCACACACATCCATGCCCGAGGCAGGATTCGAACCTGCGACCGTAGCAGTCGCTCGGCTCCAGACTGTAGCGCCTAGAACCGCACGGCCACTATGGCCGGCGTAGTTGTGATGTTTCGGTTCATCAGTGTATGTGGAGTTTAAGTGCACGAAAGTAATTAGCGAAAAAGGTGACTACTTAAGTTCTGTATTGTACAGTCGAGTGAACAGTGTGCTGCCTGAGTCACAATGGAGAGTTTCAACAGCCCAATAACATGCCAAAATAAAACTAATAAAGATTACACATCAAATGAACTACTCAATTCAGTTTGAATCCAAATTAACGAAGGTCCACTGCTGATTTATGTAGCTAACTTGCAAAACAAAACTCAAAATTCGAAAAATGTTTCACACACGGATATATCACACTGTTCATTGAAATCTACTTTGAATAACAAGAGAATAATTTCCAAACTGAATCTAAGCTGTCTGACCAAATCATAGGTTAGCTGTGTAATGACATTGTTCTGTACGTATAGTGTCACTGTGTGATTATGGCGCTAAACTATTCCTGCGTTTCTTCCAATCCATATGTGGTATACAGCAAACCAGTGCTTAACAGTATTCGTTAAAAACAGTCTTGGTTGCAATTTTAGTTTTTTATTTTTCAACGACGCTTTTCGTCTTATTTAGGCATCTTCAGGTTATCTTAATTTGGTATTTCTTAGAAGAATCCTTTAGTCAGGGCATCATCGAATATATCAGGCCAACATCGCCTTCGTTAAACTCAGTAAAAACTTTTCTAGATCGACGCCCTTTGGCTACACTGACTAAAGGATTCTTCTAAGAAATACCAAATTAAGATAACCTGAAGATTCCTAAATAAGGCGAAAAGCGTCGTTGAAAAATAAAAAACTAAAATTGCAACCAAGACTGTTTTTAACCATACTATTCTTGCGTTTACCTCACTGCAGGAAAAGTTTGCTCTCGAAACAGGACTACAGCAGACAGCGCAGCAGCAAAGCTAAATTAAAAATGGTAAACTAGGAATGACATTCAAAAGCGTGTGTTCCGTCACATGCAATGCGAACGCAAGCAACTTAATATTTCTTGCAGGGGTGTAATTTTGGGTGAATGCTCTATAAACGATTTTTCTGAAACCATCTTATAGCGAAGAATTACTTTATAGCTTGATTTTCAAGATCGTGAACAACCCTGACTTCATACAAAAATTACCTTTTTTAACAGGTTGTTTTCTCAAAAATTTTACTTTACGTAACGATTAACTACCCAAAATGATCTCTATTCTTTATCAAAAATATACTTGTGGGAGAGGAGAACTAACTTCTATAGCTGTGAGTAATCCATGAGATATATTTCAACTAAATTTCGGCACGACAAGTAATTTTACAATAGATTGCAAACTACTTGCAAGTATGCAAAGCTACAAATATAACTTAAATCAATTCTTCGCAAAAACTCTTCTCAAAATGCATAAATACTCTCACCCTTGCCTTATACAATCATTTACAGCAAATCTATATTCAATATTTAGCTGCTAAATTCCAGATAAAAATTTTCTGACCATTCAGTTCCATGTCTGCTTCCCAACACAGGTCAACTAATAATAATGCTCTCTCTGTAATCGCCCTCTGGCAGAGATGGTGTAACAACACAACCAAAGATCGCGGACCAACATGGCTCGCTCAGAGATGGGTGCATATCAGTGTATGAAAGTGACAAGTTAACAGTTCTGTACCGACCAATACGACATGCACACCTCACAGAGTCACAACAAAATGCCCTTTACCGAATCAGCTCACGTAAGTGACTTATCCTATTTCCGGTCCACAGCTCATGGCTAGCATCGCTCTCTCTGGATAGTAAGGTCCTGAGTTCGATTCTCAGACCGGTCGGAGATTTTTTCGTTTAGGTATTGGGTGTTTGTGTTGTTCTCATCATTTCATTCTCATCTTCATCGCGAAGAGGCACCAGACAAGAAAATGGCGTCAAATAGAAGCTCGAGGCGAGCGAATAATCCCAGATGGGGTCTCCCTGTCAATAACGCCATACATAGATTTCCCATTCTCCGCATTTGCGGCCCGTATCGTCGCATTAATGATTTCCCATTCGTCTCTACTTCCCTTATGCAAGATATTATGAAAAGGTATCGCCGAACATTCAGGAAACGTTGCATGGAGCCTGGAAACGAGTTGTTTCCACATTAGAGCTCGTTTTCTACTTGTGTTCATAATCACATTAATCACGGGAAACACGCAGAAACAGAACGTACCAGCATTACGAAACGTTTTCTTATATGAAATGTTCAAAATACGCTCTAGATTCCGTCTGTGTTTGTTGTTCCAATCGAACAAATGGTAATGTTGATATGTGACACACTTCATTGCTTGTGTTGACACGGAACTAACTTCAGTGCGCTACTGACCTTACTAGCACGTAGCGTCATATTCAGCACGGATTTGGTTTCCGATACAATGCAGTGGAAATGTATTCAAATGCGGAGTCGGCAGACGCTCATTTGCTGTACGGATTAGCGGATGGTAATGGCCGTGACGCCAAACGTTTGTATCGGGAGAGATTTCAGAACGACGGTGCCCCAACTGGAGGACGTCTGGAGCAATTGGTTGTCGTCTTAGGGAGCATGGGACGTTTAAGTCTACTACTCGCGACGGGGAGAGACCTAAGAGGAAGAGGACACCTCAACCAGACAAGGAATGGCCGAGCGGTTCTAGGCGCTTCTGTCTGGAACCGCGCGACCTCTACGCTCGTAGGTTCGAATCCTGCCTCGGGCACGAATGTTTGTGATGTCCTTAGGCTAGTTAGGTTTAAGTTGTTCTAAGTTCTAGGGGACTGATGACCTCAGATGGTAAGTCCCATAGTGCTCAGAGCCATTTGAACCAGACGAGGAACTTCTTCCTGCAGTTGACGACAACCCTAGTGTTAGCGTAAGACAATGAGCTGTAGCAAGTAATGTTGACGCCAATGTTGACGTCAACGCTTGTGTCTGCGTAAGATATTTAGCTGGAACAAGTTATGTTGAACACTTGACCGTGTACAGCGTGTATAGGCAGTAACGAGAACTATATCAGCCTGCAAGGGTACAGTTCTGCGAATGGTTCATTCAACACTGTGTCAACCTCACTTTGATGCAAATGTGCTGCTCGCGCAAAATGTAACATTTTACCAACTACAGCTCTATGTCTGTTCTTCTCTTTTATGACAAATGTTTTACATACAGAGCATCCGAAACGCAATAATATTACAATGACTAATATACTATATGCTGTCTGTTCTTTCGGACAAATCCAAATGAACAGACACTACATAAATAATTAAGGCGATATAGCCAATAGGGATGCTCACTAGGCTAAAGCTCTTAATCGAATAGGCAAAATGCCGCGAGTAATGAGGACAATCGGCCTGGAGCGCTGCATTAGTAGTGTGTGGATAAGGTAAGACTTTGGGTGTGACGGGAGGCGAGCTAGGGCAGTCCATGCAATTGCAACGACCACTGTGTCCCGATGACACAGTGGTCAGACCACCTGCCTTGTAAATAGGAGACGCACCTTCGAATCCCGGTCCAGTACAAATTTCCAACTTCTCGATTGATTTCAATCGATGCCTGCTCGCAGTTAATGTTTATAATTCCGTTGTGTCTTAGATGATCGACGTGTTGAACAGTTGTAGAGACTGAGCCCCAAAGTGGAAATGAAGTGGTTCCGGACGAATATCGATGCAACATATTTTCTTCCTCTACGCGTGAGGAATGTTTTCTGAAAGTTTAGCCACATGCTTTTGGTTCACCCCGTATATGCAGTTTCCTTATCACGTCACGTGCCTGCAAATCGCAACTGGACCACGCTCATCTGTTTCGGGTGTAAGCGCTACTGGAGTGATTCGCCTCGCCTCATCACATTCACGTCTATATTTGAGAAGAAGACATTTCGGATCCAATCTTCTAACGGAAGTAACATCTTCCAAAAGCAAGGTGAGAGGGCGGTTTCGAGTTGCAAAGGCCCATGGTGTCGCAATTCACAAGCGCGTACCCAGTGAGGAGTAGGGAAGGATAGGATAAACAAAAACAACAAAAAAAAGAAAAAAGCACTCCCCTAACCGAACTCGCTTCCTGCGCCACCAGACAGACGTTTTAGTCCAATTTCAGTTGGAGAGAATGCGGAACATGTAATAAATATGGACTAGTAGCAGTTATACCCCAGTGCCATTTGTAAAATATCAAAACTGGTTCTCCATTCACCGCTATTCTCCTTGTTGGAAATGGAAGTGCCATACTGCTCTGGGATCTAAAAGCTTCCAGTAACGCCGTACCTTCGATTTACGATGTTATGTATAGTGTTACGCACCATGTCAAACCTGCTAAAAATGTGAATATCGAAATATTTCCACTCGTCCCTATAACGGTCTGGCTCCTTAGCTGAATGGTCAGTGTGGCAGAGTGCCATGCAGAGAACCCTGGTGAAATTTCCAGCACTTTTCCTCGGTGGGCTGGGCTGGGGCGGGCTGTTCTCAGTTTTGTGAAGCCAGTTGGGGAGCTGCTTGACCAAGCCTCTAGTCCCGCAGGTCTCACAGGAGAACTTCTGTCTGTGAAATTAGGAAGGTAGAAGATGAGGAACTGGTGGAAGTACAGCAGTGAGGATGATGAGTCGTGAGTCGTGCTCGGGTAGCTCAGCTCGCAGTCGGCTTACAATCGTGACACGAGGCGGGCGCACCCGGAGCTCCGGGTGGCACTCTGCGGGTGTTTCTGTAAACAAATTAGTGACTGTGAGAAAGAAAACACTGACAAGAACTTACATTTTCATGAGTGTGGACAAAATGAAGAGTTTGACACAGAGAACTTTGGTGGGAGTTCAGTATTTCGTAATAACAGACGACGCACTAGTAATGTCCCTTTCTCTCTCTCTCTCTCTCTCTCACACACACACACACACAAGCACACACACACACACACACACACACACACACACACACACACACACAAATGCACAAACACCTTGAACTGTTTCACTGTCATCCATCTTATTTTTACACCTTCAACTGTGAAACACGTATGTAACGTAGCAGCGATGGTGAGGCATGATAAAATCTTTGACCAGAGAGCCATTTATAGTAGTTAGTTTGCGCTTGACCGCGCGAGTGTTGCGAGCAGTACGATAGTAGTCGTCGTGCAGTGCAGTCTGTCGATAGCAGTAGCACAGTTCAGTTGCGTCCAGTATGTCGGTAGTAGCAGTCCAGTGCAGTTGTGTGTGTGAGGAGTCGGCGAGCGTCGACATGGCATTCTGGTCAAGAGGCTGAATGAGGTATATTGTTAATTAAGGTAATCATCAGATAATGTAAAGTTTATTTACTGTAATTAATTTTCAACAAGTGCCCCAATAATAATTTTGATTTCAAAGCAATATTTTTAACAAAAATACTATTTAATTGAACCAACGATCTCCTTCCATTTCCCTTAAAGAAAAGTTTCAGTTAAATTTCAAAAAAAAAAAAAAATATTATTTGCAATGCATTTCCTCCAAGCAGTCGCCAACAATAAGAGCAGAAATTTGACATGCAGTTATACTGAGGTAAGAATTTAATTCTGATTTTTTTGCACAGGGCCAAAGACCGATATTTCGGTTTAATTGAGCTATCATTATCATTGAGATTTTCTTATCACTGAATGGACTTTTATTTTTTGTGAGGAACTTATACTTGGGTCAGATTGCGATTCTCATTTTTTTTATTGTCATTAAATTTAATTGCTAGGGAGGTTACGTTTGGCTCCCATTCATTTATTATTTCTGTCCTTTAAAATTTCGGTGGGGAGGTTACACTTGGCGACACCCAGTCCAGGATCGTATTTCGTTGAGAGTCTTTTGAAAAACAGTCAGAGATCTGCTCTTATTTGCTTAGATATAATTAGGATTTGGCGCAACGCTTTTACTAATTTTGTGACTCTCTTTCCACAGATCAACGGCAATTCTTTGCTCTGTTGTATTTGTGTGTTGCTTTTGCATTTGTGATTATTTGTTTTGTGAATAATTGACTGTTGTAAAAATGCCGCGAAAGACTATGAATAGTGTATCGCGAGGTATTGTGAATGAATTTACCGACTTAAACAACGTGACTGATAATAATTGTGACACGCAGAGTAATGATGACAATCCTGCGTTCACTGACAATCAGTGCATTCCAACCACTAATGATGATTTTTGTCTTAATGATGAACAAACGAACTCAATTGTCTCTTCTGTTAATTTGACGACAATTGATGACGCGGGACGCTCTATTGTAATGAGCGCTACCCAGCATAACACACCCGATTTGGAAAATTCAAGTAACGTACAGACAAATTTTTTGAATGAAAATGGTCAGTGTACTGAAAATACGACGGATTCATTTAATTCCGAAATAGTGACTGACAATGTACGTTCGAGTGACAGATCTTTTTGTAAATTACAGAATGACCAAATGGTCTTCACAAAACGAGACAATTCTACATCGACCATTGAATAGCACAGAGAATATAAACGCTAATTTTGACTTGGTACGAATTATGAGAAGTTTGCTACAACAGCAAAGTGAGAAAATAGACAACAATTTCAAACAACAGAGTGAAAAACAAACTTAGTGAACAGGTCAGACAACAAAGTGAAGATTTTAGACAACTTAGGGAAGATAACAACACTTAAGTGAAAAACTTGACAATAATGACGAAAATCTCAAACAACTTAGTGAACATGCCAGACACTTAAATAAAAAAATAGACGACAATTCCAGACAGCTTAGTGAACAAATTAGAGCCGTTGCCGCGCAGTGCCATGACACTAATGTTTGCGAAGGCAAAGACGTATGTAGACAATAATATTACTACAGTGTCCGACAAAATTAATACCATAGAACAGTTGAACGCGGAATTACGTGATGAAATTTCTGATCTTAAATCAAAAACAGATACACACACAGTAAATATTCAAACAGTGACAGACAGATTCGAACAATTAGAACTAACACAGGATTGCGATGTCATCAAAGCTGATGTTAAAAAACTGAGCGAAACTACACGTAAGTTGCAAATAAGATTAATGCGTCCGATTCTAAAACCGATGATCAGGTTAAAATACTGACTGAAAAATGTGATGAATTGGCCAGTCGTATTGACGTTATAGAAAGTAGTAATGACAATAAGTCAGACGATACTGCACCGATTTCATTTAACCAAACACCTGAATTTCAAAATTTACAGCAAGCAATTAATGAGACAGATTCATCTAATAACACGTTGCGTAGAAAGTTGTCAAGTTTACAACAAGAAGTAACAGAGATGAAAAGTATTTCAGTTAATAACACATCACACCAGACGCCACTTTGCGAACATTTGTCAGACTCGGGCAACGCGTATAATTTGGGTAATCTACAGAGAGTACGGGACTTAGATTCCGAACAACCACAGTTCAACAGATTTTCTTACAATCCTGAATCTGTTCCATCACACAGAGACGATAATTTCGATTACAAACATTTTCTGTCAGTGAGAAAGTTTAAAGTGTTTAAAAACGATAGAACGCAGATTCACCCACTGGATTCGATACAACAGTTTAGCTTTGCTTTTCCACCGACTTGGCCTGTAACACATAAACTTGAATTTATTTGCAGTTTTTTGGAAGGCGAACCGGCAACTCGTATGAGACCGATCGCGAGACAGTGTTACTCGGTAGAGGAATTTCAGAATGCTTTTCTGTCAGCGTACTGGTCGAAGACGACACAGCGCGGAATTAAAGATCAACTAATTAGTTTGCCAAATTATGAGAACTCCAATTTTCCCAGTGTCACGCAATTTTTTTTTGAGCATATGGTCCAACACCCCCCCCCCCCCCCCCCCCCCATGAACCATGGACCTTGCCGTTGGTGGGGAGGCTTGCGTGCCTCAGCGATACAGATAGCCGTACCGTAGGTGCAACCACAACGGAGGGGTATCTGTTGAGAGGCCAGACAAACATGTGGTTCCTGAAGAGGGGCAGCAGCCTTTTCAGTAGTTGCAAGGGCAACAGTCTGGATGATTGACTGATCTGGCCTTGTAACAATAACCAAAACGGCCTTGCTGTGCTGGTACTGCGAACGGCTGAAAGTAAGGGGAAACTACAGCCGTAATTTTTCCCGAGGGCATGCAGCTTTACTGTATGATTACATGATGATGGCGTCCTCTTGGGTAAAATATTCCGGAGGTAAAATAGTCCCCCATTCGGATCTCCGGGCGGGGACTACTCAAGAGGATGTCGTTATCAGGAGAAAGAAAACTGGCGTTCTACGGATCGGAGCGTGGAATGTCAGATCCCTTAATCGGGCAGGTAGGTTAGAAAATTTAAAAAGGGAAATGGATAGGTTGAAGTTAGATGTAGTGGGAATTAGTGAAGTTCGGTGGCAGGACGAACAAGACTTCTGGTCAGGTGACTACAGGATTATAAACACAAAATCAAATAGGGGTAATGCAGGAGTAGGTTTAATAATGAATAGGAAAATAGGAATGCGGGTAAGCTACTACAAACAGCATAGTGAACGCATTATTGTGGCCAAGATAGATACGAAGCCCACACCTACTACAGTAGTACAAGTTTATATGCCAACTAGCTCTGCAGATGACGAAGAAATTGAAGAAATGTATGATGAAATAAAAGAAATTATTCAGATTGTGAAGGGAGACGAAAATTTAATAGTCATGGGTGACTGGAATTCGAGTGTAGGAAAAGGGAGAGAAGAAAACATAGTAGGTGAATATGGATTGGGGGACAGAAATGAAAGAGGAAGCCGCCTGGTAGAATTTTGCACAGAGCACAACATAATCATAACTAACACTTGGTTTAAGAATCATGAAAGAAGGTTGTATACATGGAAGAACCCTGGAGATACTAAAAGGTATCAGATAGATTATATAATGGTAAGACAGAGATTTAGGAACCAGGTTTTAAATTGTAAGACATTTCCAGGGGCAGATGTGGACTCTGACCACAATCTATTGGTTATGACCTGTAGATTAAAACTGAAGAAACTGCAAAAAGGTGGGAATTTAAGGAGATGGGACCTGGATAAACTAAAAGAACCAGAGGTTGTACAGAGATTCAGGGAGAGCATAAGGGAGCAATTGACAGGAATGGGGGAAATAAATACAGTAGAAGAAGAATGGGTAGCTTTGAGGGATGAAGTAGTGAAGGCAGCAGAGGATCAAGTAGGTAAAAAGACGAGGGCTAGTAGAAATCCTTGGGTAACAGAAGAAATATTGAATTTAATTGATGAAAGGAGAAAATATAAAAATGCAGTAAGTGAAACAGGCAAAAAGGAATACAAACGTCTCAAAAATGAGATCGACAGGAAGTGCAAAATGGCTAAGCAAGGATGGCTAGAGGACAAATGTAAGGATGTAGAGGCCTATCTCACTAGGGGTAAGATAGATACCGCCTACAGGAAAATTAAAGAGACCTTTGGAGATAAGAGAACGACTTGTATGAATATCAAGAGCTCAGATGGAAACCCAGTTCTAAGCAAAGAAGGGAAAGCAGAAAGGTGGAAGGAGTATATAGAGGGTCTATACAAGGGCGATGTACTTGAGGACAATATTATGGAAATGGAAGAGGATGTAGATGAAGATGAAATGGGAGATACGATACTGCGTGAAGAGTTTGACAGAGCACTGAAAGACCTGAGTCGAAACAAGGCCCCCGGAGTAGACAATATTCCATTGGAACTACTGACGGCCGTGGGAGAGCCAGTCCTGACAAAACTCTACCATCTGGTGAGCAAGATGTATGAAACAGGCGAAATACCCTCAGACTTCAAGAAGAATATAATAATTCCAATCCCAAAGAAAGCAGGTATTGACAGATGTGAAAATTACCGAACTATCAGCTTAATAAGTCACAGCTGCAAAATACTAACACGAATTCTTTACAGACGATTGGAAAAACTAGTAGAAGCCAACCTCGGGGAAGATCAGTTTGGATTCCGTAGAAACACTGGAACACGTGGGGCAATACTGACCTTACGACTTATCTTAGAAGAAAGATTAAGGAAAGGCAAACCTACGTTTCTAGCATTTGTAGACTTAGAGAAAGCTTTTGACAATGTTGACTGGAATACTCTCTTTCAAATTCTAAAGGTGGCAGGGGTAAAATACAGGGAGCGAAAGGCTATTTACAATTTGTACAGAAACCAGATGGCAGTTATAAGAGTCGAGGGACATGAAAGGGAAGCAGTGGTTGGGAAGGGAGTAAGACAGGGTTGTAGCCTGTCCCCGATGTTGTTCAATCTGTATATTGAGCAAGCAGTAAAGGAAACAAAAGAAAAATTCGGAGTAGGTATTAAAATTCATGGAGAAGAAATAAAAACTTTGAGGTTCGCCGATGACATTGTAATTCTGTCAGAGACAGCAAAGAACTTGGAAGAGCAGTTGAATGGAATGGACAGTGTTTTGAAAGGAGGATATAAGATGAACATCAACAAAAGCAAAACAAGGATAATGGAATGTAGTCTAATTAAGTCGGGTGATGCTGAGGGAATTAGATTAGGAAATGAGGCACTTAAAGTAGTAAAGGAGTTTTGCTATTTGGGGAGCAAAATAACTGATGATGGTCGAAGTAGAGAGGATATAAAATGTAGGCTGGCAATGGCAAGGAAAGTGTTTCTGAAGAAGAGAAATTTGTTAACATCCAGTATTGATTTAAGTGTCAGGATGTCATTTCTGAAAGTATTCGTATGGAGTGTAGCCATGCATTGAAGTGAAACATGGACGATAAATAGTTTGGACAAGAAGAGAATAGAAGCTTTCGAAATGTGGTGCTACAGAAGAATGCTGAAGATTAGATGGGTAGATCACATAACTAATGAGGAAGTATTGAATAGGATTGGGGAGAAGAGAAGTTTGTGGCACAACTTGACCAGAAGAAGGGATCGGTTGGTAGGACATGTTCTGAGGCATCAAGGGATCACCAATTTAGTATTGGAGGGCAGCGTGGAGGGTAAAAATCGTAGGGGGAGACCAAGAGATGAATACACTAAGCAGATTCAGAAGGATGTAGGTTGTAGTAGGTACTGGGAGATGAAAAAGCTTGCACAGGATAGAGTAGCATGGAGAGCTGCATCAAACCAGTCTCAGGACTGAAGACCACAACAACAACAACATGGTCCAACAAAACCAGTACCTAAGCGAACCGTACAGTGAATCCGCACTTATACAATTATGCATTTCCAAATTACCACGGTCATTACGAGTGTCACTTCTAACGGGGCAGCAAAAGGAAAACATTTAAGCATTCAGAGATCTTTTACAGCTCTTGGAAGTACAACAATCTGATTATTCTTTTGTAAACAAAAACTTTTCGTATAATAACCAAGGTCAAGAAACTTACAGTAATTATGATCAGGGACGTAATTTCAATAGAAAAGGTAACAGACGGTTTAGGAACGACAACTACCAAAACTTTAATAACAGCAAAAATTCTAATTATCAATACCGTCAAAATTTTCAGCAACAGGAACAACACTTTAGTAACAATAGAGGTGTTTCACAACAACAACATCAAAACCAGCCGGTTAGCATACCTAACCAACAATGGAATGCACAAGGTCAACCAAACTTTAATGTTTCGCCGCGTGGACGTATAGTCCCTGGTCCAACAAATAGTAACGCATGGCAGCAAGGAAATAACTACGTACAAAGAAGACAGTATTTCAATTCCTATCGTAATGCAACGTATAGGAATGACTTTCACGACAGACGTAAAAACGATGAGCACAATTATCAGCGTACATCTAACAACAGTCGGTCATACTAACAGCAGAATTACCCGCAAGAACCTATTCTCATGAATGAACCCGATAGTAGGTATCATCCAGAGCGTAATACGTCTGGAAGAAGTAATAGAACTGTTCAAATAGTAGAAATTCCACAGCATCCTCCTAATAATAATAACACGTCAGATAGAATCTGACTAGATACTGTACAAGTCGCATCTTCCAATAAAACAAGCACTAACTTAGACACGCAAAATGTTGTTCACGAAAATGTAATTACTTTTGACGATATCAGAGACACACTCTTACAGGAAAGACCTGTCGTTCAAAAAACCATTTCTCATCCTATCATCGAAATTAAAATTGGTTCATCGAAATTCTCAGCAGTAATTGATTCCGGATCACCTATATCAGTAATAAATGAGGAGACTTTCAACGAGTGCAACAAAGAGAATACTTATCCGACGTTACCTTTAGGCAAAACAAAAGTGAAGGGAGCAGTATCGAGTAAAGGAGTAGACGTTAAATTACAGACGCATTTATCATTTTGTATTGGAGGTCATACTTTCCACTCAAATTTTTGGATTGTTCCTTTATTGACGACAGACGTTATTTTAGGTACGAATTTTCTGGTGCAACACGACGCAGTTGTTGATTTTCAGAATTCGTATTTAATGGTAAAGGATGAAAATGTACAAATTGCTTTAGAATTTCAGCACTCACTATCTGCGGAAGAACAAACAATTAATCGCACAGAGGTCATTTCCGTATCTCGTAACATAGACTGTAATCCCACATTGTTCACGGATACGTACGTACATAACTATAATACTCCAGACGAAGCTGACTACGACGTAATGCAAATGATTTCTGATAAAGTTAAACAAAGCAGTGCAAATACAGACGGCGAACGCATGCAGTTACACAAAATTCTTTTACAGCAAGCTCCAGTTTTCGACAACATTCCTGGTACTATGTCCGGTTTTATGTATGAATTTCA
This sequence comes from Schistocerca piceifrons, assembly GCF_021461385.2. Taxonomy (NCBI): domain Eukaryota; kingdom Metazoa; phylum Arthropoda; class Insecta; order Orthoptera; family Acrididae; genus Schistocerca; species Schistocerca piceifrons. Next base: position 64,882,093 of record NC_060142.1, read on the forward strand.
AGTGAAACAGCACGACACATTTAAAGCAAAGCATTATCCCATTCCATATATTCACAGAGAACAAGTTAAAAAAGAATTGCAGGATATGCTTGACCAAGGAATTATAGAACCGGCAGTTAGTCCGTACGTAAGCCCGCTACATATTGTTAAGAAAAAAGATGGCTCACTTCGCCTTGTACTTGATTCACGTCACATTAATGACATTATTATTAATGAAACAGATCGACCACAGACATTAGAGGAACTTCTACAGAAATTTCACGGTACAGCTATTTATTCCACATTAGATTTGAAATCGGGATTTTGGCAAATTCAACTTCATCCGAATTGCAGAAAATACACAGCTTTTCTCTGTTTTGGCGACTGTTATCAATTTTGTAAATTACCGTTCGGGTTAACTATTTCTTCTGCAGCTTTTATTCGCGGTTTGAACACAATACTTCCGACAGAACTTCAGGACAGAATTACGACGTATGTAGACGACATTCTTATCGCAGAAGCTAACTGGTCTGAACACAATCTGATTCTTGAACAACTGTTACAAACTTTTCATGCACAAGGACTTACAGTTAACCTTAGTAAATCGCACTTTGGCAAAACTTCTATAAAATTTCTTGGACACGTAATTTCAGCAGAAGGCATTGCACCTGATCCGGAAAAACTTCAAGCTCTACGTGACATTACTATTCCTACGACAAAAAAGCAATTACGCAGTTTTTTGGGTTTAATTAATTTTTTTCGTAAATTTATTCATCACTCTGCTTTAGACACACCCAGATTATGCCAATTAACAGGTAAAAACAGTATTTGGTCTTGGGATAAGCAAGCACATTCTGAATTCGTGAACCTGAAACATGCTCTGTTGAATGCACCACTTTTATCGCACCCAGATCTTACCAGAAATTTTTCCATTGCCACCGACAGTTCCAATACCGCTTTAGGCGTACACATTTTCCAGGAAATGGAAGAAGATGGCTCTACAGTAATTAAAAACATCGCATTTGCAAGTCGCATTTTGTCACCTGCTGAACGAAATTACTCCGTTACAGAATTGGAAACATTATGTGTTGTATGGGCTTTCACGAGATTTAGGCACTTTCTTTATGGCAGACACACCACCGTTTACACAGACCACAGAGCAATACAATTTTTACTTTCGGCTAAATTTACTCACGACAGATTAAGCAGATGGAAACTTTATTTACAGGAATTTAATTTTACAATAGTTCACATTCCCGGCACACAAAATGTTTTAGCAAACGCACTATCGCGTTCTCTCGGCAACAATCAGCAAGACGTAGCAACCAACTTCTGCAAAACAAATTTCAGTGTCATGTACATTCAGCAAGTTGCATTTGAAAACTTTATTTCGTCGTCATTACAGGACATAGCACAAGAACAAAATAAAGACAACGTGTGGAAAGAAATTAAACACCTTTGGCAAGATAGGAATAATGTTACGATTAGAAACCATTACATTGTACGCAATGACATTCTGTTTCGCCGCTCTCATCCTGACAGCATCAATTGGTTATTATGCATTCCTGACGAACTAGTTAACAAATTAATGTGGTACACTCATTTAAGTTACGCACATTACGGAGCACGAAAATGTTTTCTTATACTGAGACAGAACTGTTATTTTACTAACATGGAGAAACGTATACGACGAGTTTTAGCGTCTTGTAAAATTTGCCAGAAAGCTAAATCAGACACCACTTCACATATTCCTCCTTTATATCCCATTATACCTGTTAAATTAAGACATATGGCCGCTGTAGACATTTTTGGTCCGATTCCGAGAACTAACAGAGGTTTTTGCTACATATTTGTCGCTGTTGAGCTCACTTCAAAATTTGTTACTTTCACTCCGTTACGCAAAGCTACTGCTAAAACTGTTTCGAAAGCATTTGTAAAACATTTTCTATTTCATGTAGGGCATGTGATGAAAGTAATTTCTGACAATGGATCTCAATTTCGTTCTGGCATATGGACACACATGTTACGAGCTAGAAACATTTCTCCGATTTATATATCCAAGTACCATGCTTCTTCGAACCCTTGTGAACGGTTAATGAAAGAAATTGGTAAGCTGTGTCGAATATACTGCCACAAAAGACATATTGATTGGGATACACACATACTCTCATTCCAAGATGTAATTAATTCCATTCCAAATGAATCCACTATGCTATCTCCGTCTGTTATATTGAAAAACGTTGAACCACCAAACAAAATTAATGAATTAGTAAACTTCCCTAAATGTCGTCGACTAAGACACCACGAAATAATTGACATTGCGCTGAACAACATCAAACGTGCCGCAGAGCGCCGGAGAAGACAGCAAAAACAGGTTTGTACACGCCGCGACTTTCACGTTGGACAGAAAATATTAGTACGTACACACTATTTATCCAGCAGAATAAAAGGTAAGTGCAGTAAATTTGAACTTCTATACGCAGGTCCATATCGGATTCGCAGCATTCCTCATCCCAATGTTGTACACGTCGAAACTTTGAGAACCAGAAAATCGAAAGGCAACCACCATTGGTCAAATATTAAACCCTTTATTGAATGAAGACACTTTATGATTCGACACACTATGATGCCATTTACTAATTTTTTTATGACCACTTATGCAACTATATTCACATGACTAATTACTGATGATTATCGTATTTTTTCTTGGGAAGTGCCCGGCAAGGTAAGGTTAGCAGGTCGCTCTTCTTGTCGTTACACATCAGACCGTGCACATTTTCCATTTTTTTGTGTGTATGGTTGTATTCCAGTTTTGTTTGTATGCACTGTAAAATAGTTAAGATATAACACACAGCAGTTGACTTTGACATTTTTTTTGCCCTATGATATCTCAACATCGTGACTGTTTTACATTTTTTGCTGCTACATTGTGATATTCTGTGTACATTTTTGCATCTGAACACTGTCAATGTCTTTGACATATTACATTTTCTGTCATGTTATGCTGTATGGTTAATTATGTTACCATAAACCTGTCATTATTTAGTGGGTATATGATTTAAATGCAAGACATTAATCTTTGTTCATCAATTTCAGAAAGAAATGATGCGTGTAAGAAATAAATTCAACAGAAATGGGAATTTCACCTACGGAATAAACGAAAGAAGATGCAATAACTTTATGAGGACGAGTAAATGGATCAGGATTAACAAGCATTAACAAGAATATACTATGCTCATCGTAGAATAGCAGTCTTAACTAATTTTTTCTTTCAGAATACAAGGTGATTGATGCAGGCTGTCAGACAGAACTACACATCTTAGTTTTAGTGATGAAATATGCTAGAGATAAGGAATAGTTGTATAATGAGTAATGAAGTGATTTTTTTGCAGATGATAATGAATGCTGATGAATAATGATGAAGGATATGGTATTATGAATAATGAAGTTTTTCTTTACAGGTGATGATAATAATGAAGTTATGATAATATGGATAATGAAGTGATTGATAATGAAGTTTTTTCTTTACAGATGAGGATAATGTTGAAGTTATGTATTTATGCTATGTAGTTATTTAAGTATTTGTTGCAGTTTGTTTTGACAGCAGGTGTTATATTGCATAGTAGGATGACGGAAAGTTTTGGAAAGGACAGCTATGGAAAACATTTTTATACACATTTCACTACCTGTTAATTCGAAGTTCACTACTTTTCAGCATAGTGTGCGTTTCTTCTTTCAGGTCAATAATCCATTTTGTATTTTTTCCAGGAGAAGCTTTTCATGATACTTACTAAATCTGTTACTTATTATATCTGTTCTAGTACTTGCATTTTTATTTTTTTACCCATTTGTGTTTATCATTTATAAATGTGATCACATATACTGCCTTGTCACATAACCTTGCTACAGCTGACTCATGACGAATGACGTTACCTATCCTCATTTGCAGCAATAGGTCAAAAGCAAATAGTGTTATGCCTCAGCAATTAATTATCGATCCCAACGCAATGCATTGCTAACAAAAAAAAAAAAATGTATTACCAGTCCCACATAATGTCACTAGTTTATGATAATTCCGAATAATACTGATTAGCTCTGAATAGTATGTCACTTCAGTAATGACTTCTTAATGATACAAAAAAAATATATAAAATAATGCTTTGTAACTGGCCAAGGACTGCCACTGTTTATTGTAATGAGACTACTTATAATGGCCATGATTATTAATGCTATGACTGTAATTAACTGATTTTTAATAATGACTTCGTAATGATCTGAATAATACTGAATGATGAACAATGTTTTATTCTATTCAATACTTGCTGGCCACTGAGTGCCAATAATTAATGTCACTCAATGAATTATGTTATTAATTATGCCATTAATTAGCTCTTGTTTTCAATGTTGATACTTTGTAACTGGAAAAGAATGTGATTGTTTAATAATGCTTTGTAATTAGGAAAAAGCTAATGATTCTTACTATATTGAAATGACAAATGATTAATTAACTATGCCATACTTTGTAACTGGAAAAGAATGTGATTGTTTAATAATGCTTTGTAATTAGGAAAAAGCTAATGATTCTTACTATATTGAAACGACAAATGATTAATTAACTATGCCATACTTTGTAACTGGAAAGGAATGTGATTGTTTAATAATGCTTTGTAATTAGGAGAAGGCTAATGATTAATACTATATTGGAATGACAAATGATTAATTAACTATGCTATACTTTGTAACTGGAAAAGAATGCGATTATTTAATAATGCTTTGTAACTAGGAAAAGAAGGCTACTGATTCTATGTAAAACAATTAATGAACATTTTTCTGTAATACTACATACATGGTACAGAAATGTTCAATAACTGGGCTATGAATGCCGCAAACTACTACTGTAATTGTCAATATTATGTGACTTAATGTCCTTCACCTTATGAGCTAACTACCCTGAATTACTGCAATGTCCATTTGTCCTGTCTATCCTAGTGATCATGGAGCACTATCTTTGGTTTTGCACTAATTCTACGTTGGTGTGCCTTGTAAGAGCGTGGTGTTGACACGACATGCTGTCCACCACCGTGAGCGATGAAGACGTTATTATGGTCCCACTGTTTGGTGTACCTAATGTACTGCCAAAATGAAAACATGGAACATTACTACGACAGTTCAGTGTCTTGGCTACGCTGATAAATTCTGATGGGAAAAGAACTTCAAATTGTGTCACTTGGTGTTGTACTTCTGTGGAAAGATATGGACTTTCAGAACAGCTGTGTGCAATCTAAAGTGCTACAACCATGATGAAATCCTTCCCTTTCTTATCCTAATTCTTGTCACATAGTGAAAATCATTTTTTTGCTAACATCATTTATGTTCATGGGTTATACATTTTTTTCGATTCGCTGAACTCCAGTGCGAGTACACTTATGTCACTTGTTGACATGATTTTTTTGCCATTATGTTTATTTGTTGTGAAAATGCTAAAGATATTTTTTTGATTTGTTCTGAAGTACAGTATATGTACACTCTTGTCTTTTATATTAAATATACATTTTTTATTTTAATGATATGTTCTGAACTACAGTGCATGTGCACTTCCGTTAGGTGTTAATATGCTTTCTACTGAACTTCAGTGCCTGTGCACTTTTCTCATTTTTCAATATGATTTGTACTCATTCTGTATGTTCAATACTTCAGTGCATATGCACTTATGTCATTTGTTACTCATTGTATATACATTTCGTCATTTGCTGATATGTTCTCAACTCCAGTGCGAGTACACTCATGTCACTTATCAACACGATTTTCTGCCATTCTGTTTATTTGTTCTGAAAATGCTAAAGAATTTTTTCAGTGCGTGTGCACTCTGTTATCTGTCAAATAATTTGTATATACAGTTTTCTGATTTGCTAATATGTTTTGTACTCATATCTTGTCTTTGTCTGAAATGTTTTGTACTCGGTGCATGTGCGCAACATTTAATTCATGTATTTAAATATTCTGTAAATTGTAAAAGTTCATTAATTAAAGAAAAAATTTTGCCGCGCTTGGCAAGTCCAAATGACTCACCATCGCTGCCAAATTTTTGCCCCCCCAGTGGAGGGTTATGAAACACGTATGTAACGTAGCAGCGATGGTGAGGCATGATAAAATCTTTGACCAGAGAGCCATTTATAGTAGTTAGTCTGCGCTTGACCGCGCGAGTGTTGCGAGCAGTACGATAGTAGTCGTCGTGCAGTGCAGTCTGTCGATAGCAGTAGCACAGTTCAGTTGCGTCCAGTATGTCGGTAGTAGCAGTCCAGTGCAGTTGTGTGTGTGAGGAGTCGGCGAGCGTCGACATGGCATTCTGGTCAAGAGGCTGAATGAGGTATATTGTTAATTAAGGTAATCATCAGATAATGTAAAGTTTATTTACTGTAATTAATTTTCAACAAGTGCCCCAATAATAATTTTGATTTCAAAGCAATATTTTTAACAAAAGTACTATTTAATTGAACCAACGATCTCCTTCCATTTCCCTTAAAGAAAAGTTTCAGTTAAATTTCAAAAAAAAAAAAAAATTATTTGCAATGCATTTCCTCCAAGCAGTCGCCAACAATAAGAGCAGAAATTTGACATGCAGTTATACTGAGGTAAGAATTTAATTCTGATTTTTTTGCACAGGGCCAAAGACCGATATTTCGGTTTAATTGAGCTATCATTATCATTGAGATTTTCTTATCACTGAATGGACTTTCATTTTTTGTGAGGAACTTATACTTGGGTCAGATTGCGATTCTCATTTTTTTTATTGTCATTAAATTTAATTGCTGGGGAGGTTACGTTTGGCTCCCATTCATTTAATATTTCTGTCCTTTAAAATTTCGGTGGGGAGGTTACAACTGTTCCACTGTCCGCCACGTTTGTTTTTACAGCTAGTAAACAGTCAAACACTGACTAGACAGTGACAGTGACAACTCAATATATAGTGTTTGACAGTGATGAGGATGAGGAAAAAGAAAACGTAAGTGAAACATTATGTAAATAGACACACACACGCACGCACGCACGCACACACACACACACACACACACACACACACACACACACACACACACACACACACAGAATTAATTAATTTCAGGCATAGAAAGCAGTATGACCATTAAGATATGTAGTTCGGACAATTATTGCAATAGCAAGCAGTTTATGGGCCATTGTAAAAGCAGGATCGTTTGAGGCAGGTAGAGAGAATGTAACAGTGTTACAATTTTCAGATCGTAATTTTGGCTTAAAAGAATTATCTACTTTAAGGTGTAAGTGGTTGCAGATGACAAACTGTGAAACAAAACAGTCACTATAGAAACACAATACATCAGAAAAACCACACCAAAAGGGAAAAATGTATGATTCATAATTTTATGTGTTTTTTTCAAATATCTGTAATTACGACTTAAAAACTAATAGTTACATGTATACAAACAGAAAAGAACATTCTTTAACAGCCCACTGAAGATGCTGCAACTGCTGTGAAACATGTTTGGGTTAAAAAACAAAATTGTGTTTTGCTAAAGGCGGACCCTATCCAAAAACATATAAAATGTCAAAAGAAATATGGATAAGACGAAAGAGTCAACGAGCGAGAATCAGTTTATTGCGAGGGTTTAAGTTAGTGGTATTCAAGCAGCAGAAATTATTGCAATAGCAAGCAGTTTATGGGCCATTGTAAAAGCAGGATCGTTTGAGGCAGGTAGAGAGAATGTAGCAACGTTACCAGTGCAGGCATTTGAGGTTCTAGATGCTAGTGGAGTGAAGAAACGAGTATTAGTGAAAATGAGGTACAAACAAAAAGTAGTGAGAATTACTGACATGGTGATACCAAATGGATGTATCAGTTTTATTATGGGAGAGAATCTGTTAGTCCAACATGTTGACATCGTGACTTTGAAGAAAGGCAGTATGAGCATTAAGATATGTAGTTCGGACAATACAATCAGATTTTCAAATACTGATGGTTTCTTGCAGAGAAATGATAAGCGATCCTACATAGCAATGATAATGAAACATTCCCGGTACGAAACCAGTAAGGGTATAGTTAAAGCAGGGAAAGAAGATAGTAGTCAGAACTTTAGTGAAAAAAGGCTAGTAAACTGTAGAGTTAAGGTAAAGGAAATTAATATGACCAACAAAATGGTAAAAGGAACAGCAAAGTATTTGGTTCTGAAGTACCTGAATGTATTTTTAAGTATTACCGACGTGATGAAGTTATAATTTTATTGACAAAATAGAAATATACGTATTTTCGAAATCTACAGCATTAAGAGAAATTGACAAGAAATCATTCAGTATTAAGGACAAAGAAAGAAGTATTATGATAATTTTGAATAACAGTATATTATGAGCAGTGCATAAAGTAATAAGAAGTAAATACGATGTAGTTGATGTTAAGAGATAGAGTGGTAGTAGTTGATGTTAAGAGATAGAGCGGTAGTAGTTGATGTTAAGAGATAGAGTGGTAGTTAAGGGGAAGCCTGACGGCTCTGACAAGTTTGAATACGAGCGACAGACAAGGATATCTCTCCAGTAAACAAACAAATGAAATCTACTTAAAAGGCCCAGATACGACGCATAAACCTCTGCACATAGTAGCACATAAGAATGTAAAAGTATTACGGGAAACAATTTTTTAAAGAATTTTGAGATAATGTATGTTTAGTTCCATGCTTGTATAGTGGTAGGATTTCTGTGACAGCCAAGAGTCAGACTTGTTTTGGCCCTAGCAAGGCAATGAAAAGCAAGTCCAGGAGGGTTGGAGCGGTGCTAACAGCCCAGCGTTTCCCACCGTACGACCTAGATAGTACATGTACGATAATTTTAGATGGTACACGTACATACGATCGCACGTCTATTGTAAGATCTTTCGAAACACGTACTATAGTTAAGATTTAAGGTTTCTTATTATTATTTTAATTTTTACAGTTTATTTAATTTTTTATAATTTATTTCACAAATATGATTTCGAACAGTCTTCATGCCAGTCTGTCAAGCTGTGGGATTCTCTCATTTCATTACACTACTACTCCAAACAAATCTACAGCAGGCGTGTTTAAATGTAAGAGGCGACAACAAAAATTTAGAATTTAGAGGCTAGGTGTGCACTGATGACTCGAGCTCTGAAAGAGCTAAATATAGAACCTGTAATGTGATTTTTGTGTCTGAATTGGGGTGGATTAAAAAAACATTCCAAAAGTGAAAATCGTGTCAAGAAAGTGAAGGTGCTGTCAGCCAAAAGCCAAACAGTTTTCAGTACATTTGTGAAACCAGCTACAACCGATGCGTCTTCAAATAATCAGGCTCTCATTTACGAAATTAAATCGACAGGATTAGTGGCAGGGCACAATCTTCCTTTCAGTGCTGTAGAAAAGCTGCAGGGCGAAGTTAAGAGTTGCTTCCCTCATTCGAAAATCGCCGACGCTGTACATTTGAGTCGCATTAAACGTTCACAGATCGTAAAGAACGTGATAGGAGAGCTATAAGAACGAACTTGCAGAAAATGGTTCAAATGGCTGTGAGCACTATGGGACTTAACATCTGAGGTCATCAGTCCCCTAGAACTTAGAACTACTTAAACCTAACTAACCTAAGGACAGCACACACATTCATGCCCGAGGCAGGATTCGAACCTGCGACCGTAGCGGTCGCGTGGTTCCAGACTGAAGCGCCTAGAACCGCTCGGTCACATCGGCCGGCGAACTCGCAGAAAAAGTGAGACTTAAAAAATTCACTGTTCTTGCTGATGAGTCAATGACATAGGATCTGTTAAAATGTGGTTTGTTGTGGCTAGATGTTTTGATAAAGACAAAATAAAATTGAAAGCAAATTTTGGAATCATTGTGAAATTTTTAAGTGCAGCGAATATGATAAGGCAAGCAAAGGTGCAACAAGTAGAAACCTTTATCCTAATATAAATGCTTTCATTTTCTGAATAATATGTTTCTGTAAACATTATTATAGTATTTGGTTCTGATGGCTGTAATTCTATGATTGAGGCAAGAAGCTCTGTTGGTACTCGGCTAACTGAAAAATGTGCTGGACTAATTATTCTAAAATATATATGTCACTCGCGCCACGTGTTTGCTAATGAAGCATGTAAATGTCTTCCCAGAGCATTGTGAAGACCTAGCTAGGAACATTTACAACACTTTTAAATCTAGTGCTAAGAGACAGGCACAACTGTATGAATTTCTAACGTTTTTAAATATCAAAAGTCATAACTTGTTGCCTCTTTGCGGGCCGTTGGGGTGAGAATTTTAGAACGGTGGAATGCTTTGCTCCACTATTTTGCTTCTAAATACCTAGAAGAGACGCTCTTTGAGGGAGGAGAAATTCACCGACACCTGAATACAAATTTTTTTAAATTATTTTCTTATTTTTGACCCATACTTTGCCCAAATTGAGAGGTTTAAATACGTATTTCCAGAGTGGTAAAGTTGTTATTACTGACTTAAACGATAAATGGTAGAGAGGTACACGGAAATGTTGCTTTGCTACATGGACCGGCAGTATGTCGTAACTAATAAATTGATTAACATTGACCCCAACGACAGGTCAAAGTTTCTTGCTGACAGCCAAATGTATTTGTGAATTGAAGCTATGAAGGCAATCCAAATACCAGGAACATATAATGAACGGGATGCAGTGATACACTTTTATCACAGATGTAGGGATTTCACGCAAACGGGGGGGTCGGAACTGAAAAAGAGATGATGACGATTTATTGCCATTGCTTGCAATTTTGACGTCTAGAAGGGCTCTTTCGAAAAAAGAAAGAGAAAAAGCTTCCTCTCTCATACCCCTTATGTCAAAATTGCCAACAATAATCTCCCTAGATGATGATAAGCATCAACAACAAATCACTGATGACTGGAGGAAACTTTCTATCGTAAAAATAGACTAAAATATTAGAACTATTCAGAAGATGACGTATTCTGGGAGAACAGACTCGACACAAAAAGATCATATGGCGAGAGAGAATTCCCATCCCTACCACAGAATTCGCTCTCATGCTTATCACTTCCACATTCGAATGCTGATTGTGAAAAAGTTTTTAGTAAGATGACTCATATAAAAGTGAAAAATAGGAATAGGCTTGTTACTTCCAGAGTGAATGGTTGTTTGCTTGCCGGCCAGTGTGTAAGGAGCTGCAGCTCATACAAAAACGCAAAAATTTTGTTCCTACTGAAAATAGGCTCAGTAGCATGAAGAAAACGCTGTTATATTCACGGCCATCCACTTCCTGTTCTTCAGGTCCTGACCCTCCATAGGAGAAAGATGACGATGATGATGGTGCATTGGCCGGCCGAAGTGGCCGTGCGGTTAAAGGCGCTGCAGTCTGGAACCGTGCGACCGCTACGGTCGCAGGTTCGAATCCTGCCTCGGGCATGGATGTTTGTGATGTCCTTAGGTTAGTTAGGTTTAACTAGTTCTAAGTTCTAGGGGACTAATAACCTCAGCAGTTGAGTCCCATAGTGCTCACAGCCATTTGAACCATTTTGATGGTGCATTTCATTTTTAAGTCTTCTTCCAAGGTAATCAAATTGTAGGGAAGCAGCCTACTCACGCTGTAGTAAATTCACATCAGTTTCCATTGTGTGCCAGCCAGTCTGCTGTAACTAGTTCTGACATCATAAATGTTGCGCAATACCTTAAAAATCAAGCAAATGACCTAAAACTTTTCTAGCATGTCAGGAATAATACAAAATTAATATGTGTTAAATATCAGTTCGATAACTTCAGCCATTTTCGAAATATGGACGTTTTTCTAAAAAAATCATTGGCGCAACAGAAAAGAGCTAGAGACTTCAAAATTTATATTTAGATTCATCTTTCATAATGATTTAATAAAAACAGTACTTTGGATTTCACAAATTAAGACTTTAGTGGAAATTCATGATTTTCTGGTTTTCGTCTCAAAACTGAAGGAAGCAAGATAGATTAAGTAGGCTAATAAATAAGGCTAGGATGTTTAGATTTAAATAGGTTGGAGGTCCGCTATGACTATGAAGATGTGAAAAGTTTCTTTTGAATACCTATAAAATTATAGCGATAGCGGATCTCAAAAAGGCCAGTTCAGAGCTCATCTACTGCGTGCATTGTAATTAAATGAATTCTCTCGCCCAAAATATTTAACTTAGCCACGTCAAAATTTTATTATCAATACTTACCTGCTTGCTGAATGCACGTTTAAATTAAGAGCTTCATCGGCCATCAGCAAAAGAAGCTATAATTTATTATGTAACTTGAAGTGGTGCGTTACTAGCCCAGCGGCTAGTCAGGAGAGCCGATTTGATCAGGCGTTCCCTTAGCCGTCCGCACCGCGGCTTTATATATAAGAATGCTGCGCGAGGAAGCAAGGCCCCAGTTCTCTCCAGACGCTGAATAACACGCCATCTGTGTCGGGAGTCGCATCGCATCGGTATCACTGCGACAAACAGCCTCGGGTGCCGTATTAAGTTACTAGAGATACGCGGAACCATGAAATCATTTCAAGTGAAGTGTTAATTCTGGGACAGACATTCTACCAATTATTTAGCGTGGCGTTTGATGAATTACTTTCATCAAATTATGGCGAGCATTCATTTCAACATTTAATTCGGACATTTATAGTTGCATCAGCGCATTAGACTCTGAACTGCTCTATTAGTTAGGTTGAAAGGATACTTGTGTTTTTTATCAGTGAACTTCAGAACATACTCAACTATTTTGGAAAATCGTTTTTGATTAGAAATCCCGGACAATCTCCTAATTCCTCAGAGCTATAAGCTGCAGCTATAATTGTATTCTCAGATGAAGTGGGCACTAGGAACTCTAATTACAGGCTTGACGGTTTGTTAAATCACTTTCTGGGTGCTAAAAAGTAAATAGAGAGCCAGTGTTGAGAACGGCGAAAGACAGCATTAACAACATTCCAAAAGCCTGAAACGGATTTTACATTCGAACTTTTATACAGCAAACAATTATTTTTCTATACACCGCCGCCCCACAAAATAAAGAAGTAATTCTTTTATATAATTTTTGAAGCATATTTAATTCATACAAATTGATTCCTAATAAAAAATTAAAGATCAACAGCAATAAAAATGTGGAGAAGTTAATGCGAAATAATCGGACACGCCTATTTTTATGTGACATCAGTATAAATCCCCGCCAGAGGACGGCCACAATTTCTTCCCAATGCACTGCAACAATCATGATAGCGCTGTACTTCCGTTATTTTTCCATCTCTAATTTTTATAGAAATAATCTACACCATCGGCATCCCGTATGACTTCTCTTTGTCTACAGTTATTATTTCGCACAAATTGTCTCACACCGTAATGAGGCAAACAAAAAATGAACAAGTAAAAACCTATAACCTAACGCTTTTATTTTCTCAATGGGATGCCCTGAGTGTCAAGTATTAGATGAAAAGTCTCTCATTACTACCAACAATAAGTTATCGTGAGTCTCGCTGTAGGAAAACAGATAAGAATAAACCTGAAATTTATGAAAAGTGTTCGGTGTATGAAAACTGTGGACGAATTCTTTTGCTTTTGTGACTTAATAACATAACAAATCTGAAATGATGGGGTATGTGTAGCTCCTCAACAGACTACTAGAAATTGAAATGAAAGACACTGATGAATTGAAAAATAAAAAAAAAATTGGAAAATACAACCGCTGTTGTAGTGTATTCTGCTGTCTTTTAAATTCCTGCATTTCTCGAGTTATTCTTGACGATAAGCATGGAAGTGAGAAAAAGTTTAGTAAAAGATTGAACTTATGCTTAAAGTTTGTTGGAATTCGCTAAGTGCTTTAATTATGAAATCCTAGATGATTGTAGGAGAGGGCAATTGGCGCTCCATTTTACGCAGAAACGCTTTTTTGACGCATCTAATTAGTTCTGACCTCATATCTCTTGAACTATTTGCTGTATTTTTGCAGGTGCGTTTAGTGATATATGTAGATACTATACGCAAAATGTGTTGAGAATGGCATTAGTAGTAAAGAAGTAAAAAATTAAAACGTCATGGCAGATGCTGAAGTTTGACCACAAGAACAACAAAAACGTAGTTAGCGATAAACTTTTTTCCGTCCATCATTTTGTGTGGGGTGTCAGGGGGGAAAAAGTTTGAAGTTATATGTGAAGTTTGTTGGAAACCACTAAGTGCTTATCTTTTCGAGTAAGGTTGAACAAAGTTGGAATAATTGAGCTTCGTCAGCTTTAAGACAAATACTTAGTTCCTAATTGTAATATTTATCATATTGTCTTAAACTTAACTTGCCCTTAATGAGTAGATTATGACAGCATGTTAAATTTTTAAATTCGGCCAATAATTATGCAAAATATTGTAACTGAAATTTTTTTTGCCCTTTAGATAGGCCACTTGCGACAAAAACTCCAGGACAGACACCCAAGAACGGGTTTTATGTTATAAATTGTAGGTATATACCATCCCTTAACGAGTTGTACCATGAGTTCGATGCAGTTATGCAATCCAGTAACGCTGAAAGGTTGGTAACACTGTAATAGCCTCTGAGTGGTGCGACCGGCAGCTGACACAGCGTCAGTCCGAGATGAATGAACGGAGGTGTGACGTAATCAAGGACGCATCTCATTGTTTCTGTTAGTAAATAAAGGTAGGTGAAAAGTGCTGATGTGGATAAGTGAACTCTATACGTATAATTGTTTTCATGTAGGGGATTATTATTTATAGTTAAGTGATCCATTAAAAAATAATGTAATGGACTCTTTAGTTAATCGACATAGTATCCGAAAAACATTTGAGGAAGATAGTGAAAGTATTAGTAAGTCGTATAATGAGTTAGTTGTTTATTGTGGAATAATAAATTAAAGAATTATGTTTAAAAAGAAATATACATGGATTAATAAAATTCTCACTTGAAGAGTTTCTTGAATTTCCAATTTGGGCGGAGTAAGAAAATAATTATCACAATATTCAGTTTGGGAAAGGCAAGCAATTTCATTATCTTGTTCCTAAATTATATGTTTTTATTTTCTGTACGCCCACTAAACTTAACGGTGGATGCAAACAGGAGAATATTCGGAGCATATGTGACGTGCTCTGTGAGCCAAACCGGGTGAGAAGTCAACAACAAGAGATGCAGTTGCCAAACGTAGTCATGAAGGCTGTCGTCAGGGAAACACAAGAGAAAGTATGGCCTACGACCAGCAACTTCGGCCGGCGAGTAACAGTGTTCCAAGCAAAGATTGTGTGTCAGTTTCATTAGTTCTCAAAAAAATAGCTTGAGTCATAAGTCGTCGTGGAAAATGTTGTGGGGAACGTCAGTGATATGTGCAAAAACTGGTGGAAATCAATCCGGTCAAAAGCTTGATCACAGCCGACAGAGACCAGAGCTGCTCTAAGTCGATAGGTGACGTATTGTTGCTGAGCTGTGTATTACAAGGCATGTGTCATCTGGAGAAATACTGTGAGACAACAATGTCTTGCGCCATGTCGCCATCTGTTGGGCCTAGATCTTATAATCACTGTTAAGCGTAGTGAGCCGTCGGTATCGATCCATAATGAAATCTACAGCCTTTTTCGGTATCAGGTGGAGATCGCTTTCAACAAAGACGCAGCACATACCCGTCAGGCTGCATGAGTCATTGTATATCGTTTGCCATCGGGGTATTATGAGGTATGTAAAACCCCGATATAATTCTAGAGGTAAGCCGCCGAGTCCAGGCAATTTGTTTGTTGTTCCTTGTTTGAGTGCCCCCAATATTTTATCTTTCGTGATTGCTTCCACGAGCACTTCCTTGTCCATCCAGCTCAGACTGTATTGGTCATAAGATCCCTTCGCCCACCAGGGGCTCTATCTCGGCACCTGTGAACAGCTGACGAAATCTGTCCACAAATGCTGAAGTGTGTCGATGAACGTTTGGCGCAGTCGTCGCTTTTCCCTAGCACTATCGTGCTGGCCCTTATGGGCAGACTCTCTATCGTGTGTCGCGCGAGCGTGATAATGGCGCTTTAACTCGTCTGACTTCAGACTTGTCGGTGACGAGACGGGCCTCGCAATGGCAGCTCACGAAGGACTGTGTAATAATACTCCATAGTGTCTTGGTGTTACAACATATTGTTTCGGATGTACGTAATAACGGTGCGACATAAAGCCAGTTTCTCACATCTCAGCCACCATCCGTTGACAGTGCTGGGGGTCGCTGCTCACATGTGGTCCACGTGTTGTCATTTCGTACATGACACTCTCGATCTGACAATAACGAAATGTTTAACTTCCAGGTCTCTCGATCATCTCACACACTCTGTCTTGGTTGTTTGGTGGTGTAGAACTATGGTAGATGATCAGTAGAAGCCGCGGACCATATTTCAACAGCAATCGTGTCTTCTTGTAGTTCACTGGAGACATACAGAGTGACAGTTATTGAACTATATGAAATGAAATCGTCATAACTTCTGAACGGTTTGCGTTAGGACGTTCAAACTGCACAGTTGTACGTGAGGTATGATGGGAATTAGTATGCACTGTGTGGTTTGGTTTATCAACGAAGCACACTTTCATTCGGATGGGCTTGTCAAAAAGCAAAATTGGCGCATTTGGGGGACTGGGAACCCTCATTACTCTTCACCCTCAACAGGTGACTGTGTGGTGCGCAGTGTCCAGTTACAGAATAATCGGTTCGATATTCATTGATGGCATGGTGACTGACCACGGTGAAGGTATTGGAAGATGATTTCATCCCAGCTGTTCAAAGTGACGCTAATTTCGATAAGATGTGGTTGATGAAAGACGAAGCTCGACCTCATCGAAGCAGGAGAGTGTTTGATGTCCTGGAGGAGCACTTTGGGGACCGCATCGGCCTCGATTGGCAGCGATATTTTACGGACATGAACACATGCGACTCCATTTTGTGGGGCTGTTTTAAAGACAAGGTGTGCAGCAGTAACCCTAAAACCATTGCTGAGCTGAAAAGAGTCATTCAGGAGATCATTGACGGCGCTATAGCATGTCATGCAGAATTTTGCGCCCAGCGCTGAGAATGAAAATGCGTTTCTGAGAATGCGCTTTTCTGCATAGGTGTCAAGTCACTTTGCGCTAGCTGTAAAATGTAATTTCATATGCCTTCAGAAGTGTAGAGTTGTATTTTGTGGAAACTGCATCATCTGGAAGTATTGCATAATGCAATAACTTTTAATTTTTTAATGACCTGCGCCACCCAGTGGTAAAGAGTGAATAAAATACGTAGTAGAAATCGCAGTCGGTTCGGTCTCATTTGAAGCCTAAATGCATCGCGCGTTTATTAACTGCCGTAACGTTTCATCCCATTTTATCCATAGCCATCATAAGCGGTGAGTGAAACATTCATTGCTTCATTTTGCTCCATTGATGTTAACACTAGGACGATGGCCGGTCGCTTACAGTGATGGTTCAACGTTCATATCCCGATTCCCTCTGTACGCGCACGCGCGCGCGCGCGTGTGTGTGTGTGTGTGTGTGTGTGTGTACATTTCGAACCACTTATATGAACATAATCATAGTGTCATCGTCTTGATAACTATGGACGTAGGTATCATTTGTTGTTCTTCGATTCTCTCAACACGGTTCCTTTTCAATGCTACTTCTGCAGAAGAGCGAGATGTCGACCGGATAAGTTCTGCAGAGACACTTTTCGTAGTTATTATAAGTTATAATGGTCTTTATCGCAATATAGTCTAATAACAACTACACACAAAAGTTTGGAATATCATAGAGTTTACAACAATGACCTCTTATAGTACACCCATTTACGTTTGAAGAATACCTTATTAACAAAATGTAATTCCTTCTGAAAACAAGAAATATCTTGGTTAGTTACAAAAAATCATTACAAAACAAAGTAGGCTCTCGTAAGTGTACATCTTGAAAAAACAAAAACATTGAAAATCTCCATCTCATAATAATGATTATCAGTCTTTAGTTATGAGGATGTCCTTCCCACACACGGGTTTCTCCTAAATGAGGCATGCTCTGGATGAGACCATCGAGCTTATGTTGTGGTATGAGGCCCCACTCCTCAGTGCCAGCTTCAGTGAGGTCCTGAAGATAGATGAATTCGGACGATGTGCAATGGCCAGCTTCAACAGGTCCCATGCGTGCTAAGCTGCATGCATGTTTGGGGACTGTGCTGGCCAATGTATTCGGCTGATGTCACATTCTTGAAGATACCGAGATACTGTTAAAGTACGGTGCGGTCTCGCATTGTCATCGACTAGGATGAAATTGTCACTGACCTCATGTCTGTAGGGCCTTACAGTCATTTGTGGGACATCTTGCAGGTATCGAGGACCAGTCAAATTGTCGTAGATGGGAATTAGAGGGGTCCACCGTACCATCATTATTGTTGCCCAAACGTATGGACTTCATGAACGTATCGGCGTTCCTAGTGTCGCCTAGCGCTTCTCCAAACCCTAACACGTCTTGTGTCCGGCCGCAAACCAATCCTGCTCTCGTCAGCAAACGTGACTTTACTCCTTTCTGCAATGGTCCAATGTTGATGTGCAAGAGCCCAAGTCCTTCGACTGCCTCGTTACCATTGGTTCAGGGTAAAATTTCTCATTGGTCTTCTGGAATGAAGATTACCCTGATGCAATCTTCTATGCACAGTTTGATTAGATTAGATTAAATTAGATTCAGTTCTAGTTCCATAGAGATGATTCTCGCGGGTGTGGAATATGTCAGAAAGTATAACATAAAAAACATAAAACATTTGAATATAATACTTACTACGCTGATCATTTGTCAGAAGATTGCCGAAATAGGTGAATACAATGCAGTAAACTACACTCATGCTCATAAATTAAGGATAATAGCAGAATGTGGTGCCATACAGCGTGGCACTACACGAAATTGGCGCTAATAGCATAGACACATATGAAACACACACGACACAAATCTGTAAGTCCACAGTATTGGTGATAAGTTGAGAAAACCGTCCTGAAACACATTAGCTACAAAACGCCACTGTTTCCTGCGCATGTGCCACGACATCAATATGGGATATGATCACCATGCACACGTACACAGGCTGCACAACGGGTTGGCATACTCTGGATCAGGTGGAAGAGCAGCTGCTGGGGTATAGCCTTCCATTCTTGTACCAGTGCCTGCCGGACCTCCTGAAGTGTCCTAGGGCTTTGAAGACGTGCAGCGATACGTCGACCGAGAGCATCCCAGACGTGCTTGATGGGGTTTAGGTCTGGAGAACAGGCGGGCCACTCCATTCGTCTGATATCGTCTGTTTCAAGGTACTCCTCTACGATGGCAGCTCGGTGGGGCCGTGCGTTATCATCCATCAGGAGGAAGGTGGGACCCACTGCACCCCTGAAAAGGCGGACATACTGATGCAAAATGACGTCCCGATACACCTGTCACAGTTCCTGTGTCAAAGACATGCAGGGGTGTAAGTGCACCAATCACAATCCCACCCCACACCATCAAACCACGACCTCCATACAGGTCCCTTTCAAGGACATTATGGGGCTGGTATATGGTTTCTGGTTCACGCCATATGAAAACCCGGAGTGAATCACTGTTCAGATATAACCTGGACTCATCTGTGAACATAACTTGGGACCACCGTTCCAATGACCATGTCCTGTGTTCTTGACACCAGGCTTTGCGGTCTCTCCTGTGACCAGGGGTCAGTGGAATGCACCTTGCTGGTCTCTGGGCATATAAATAATATCTGTTCAGTCGTCTGTGGACTGTGTATCTGGAGACAACTGTTCCAGTGGCTGCGGTAAGGTACCGAGCAAGCTACTTGCAGTACTCCGTGGCCGTCTGCGGGCACTGATGGTGAGATATCGGTCTTCTTGTGATGTTGTACACTGTGGATGTCCCGTACTGTAGCGCCTGGACACGTTTCCTGTCTGCTGGAATCGTTGCCATAACCTTGAGATCACACTTTATTGCACACGGAAGGCCCATGCTACGACCTGCTGTGTTCGACCAGCCCCCAGTCGCCCTAGTATTCTACCCCTCATAACGTCATCAATATATGTTCTTTGAGCCATTTCAACACACACTCACCATTAGTACGTCTGAAAAGGTCTGCACACTTACACCCTGCACCGTACTCTGACATGCACCAACACACGCCTGCATATGTGGACTGCCGCCAGCGCCACCTTGCGACGACCGCAGGTCAAATGCACCGCATGGTCATACCCCGAGGTGATTTAAACCCGCAAACCTCCCACCAGAGCGTTGTTTCACCATGTATCAGCACTATCCTTAAATTATGAGCATGAGTATAGAACAGCTAATATTTACAGAATTAGGACGCTGTCAGAATGAAAATTGTTATGTACTATTAATAAATTTATCATACACAAAATACCTAATCTTGACTGTTGTGACCAAATTCCTTAAAAGTCAAATCCAACAGATATTGTTACTTAAATTGGCTTAACAGTCTCTGTTAAGATATTCATGTATGGAGTAGAAAGAGTTGCCTATCAAAAAGTCTTTCAGAGTCTGTTTAAACCGTGCTTTACCATGTTTTTAATGGTTGCTAGCAATTTATTGAAAATGTGTGTTCCTGAATATTGGACCCTTTTTTGGACCAAGGTAAGTGATTTTAGGTCTTTATGTAGATTTTTCTTATTCTTAGTATTGATACTATGTATTGAGATATTGGTTGTAAATAGTGATATATTACTTGCAACAAATTTCATTAAGGAATAAATATACTGAGAAGCAGTGGTTAGAATACAAAGTTCCTTGAACACATTTCTACATGATGTTCTTGAATTTACACCACAAATGATTCATATTACACCCTTTTGCACCCTAAAAATTTTTGCTCGGTTTGATGAGTTGTCCCAGAATATGATTCCATGTGACATAATAGAATGAAAATAAGCAAAGTATGCAAGATTTTTAAATCTTGCTATTTCCTACATCTAACATCATTCTCACTGAAAATACATTCTTGTTTAGGGCTTAAGCAATTCTGTGGTATGCCCTTCCCAACTGAATTTATTATCGAGTCGTTATCCCAGAAATTTATCACTGTCAACCTCTTCGATCTGCATGTCTTCATATGTTATATACATGCTGGAAGGATATCTCTTACAGGTTCTGAACTGCATACAGTGGGTCTTCTTAAAGTTTAATGGCAGTGAATTAGCTTTAAACCACTTATTAATATCGATGAAAATTTGATTAGCACCTATTTCTAAATCTGTACTTGACTTGCTACTTATTGCAAGGTTTGTATCATCTGCACAAAAAAAAACCATGACATTTCGCAATGTAACTGAGAGGTCATTAATGTACACAAGAAAAATCAATGAACCCAAGATGGAACCTTGAAGAACCCACATGTAATTAATTCCCAATCAGATGAAGACTGACTGCTTACTGCACAGGTATTTTGCGACGCCCTTTGTTTCCTGTTAGATAGATAAGACTCAAACCATTTCGCAGCATTGCCAGTGACACCATAATATTGTAATATACTTAAGAGTATGATGTGGTTCACACAGTCGAAGGCTTTTGACAGGTCACGGAAAATGCCAGTAGCCTCTAATTTATTATCTAATGAATTAAGAATATTCTCACTGTAAGTGTTAATAGCTTTCTCTATATCAGAACCGTTAAGAATTCCAAACTGTGACTTGGACAATATATTATTTGCAGTCAGATGCTTAAGGAGACACTTGAACACAACCTTTTCAGATATTTTTGAGAAAGTCGCAAAAGTGAAATTGGTCGATAGTTTGATGGTATCTCTTTTTGTCCCTCTTCTGTAAAGAGGCTTAACTTCATCATATTTTAGCCAGTCTGGCAATGTTCCGCTGATAAGAGATAGAACAAATAACTTAAGATAGAACTCGGCTCGCGCAACTTTGTTGATACGTTATCATACCCACTGGAATAATTAGATTTTAACGATTTTGTGATGGATGCTACTTCTTTGGGAGACGTGAGTGTCATTCCCATTTTACTGTAGTTACTTTTAAAGACTGGACTGAATCTGATAACCCCAAGCTGTCAGTAACAGAAATGAATTACTTATTTAAGAGGTTTGCAACACTACACGTACTTGTTAACAAAGTCTCATTTATTTTTAGAGCTATCTGTTCCTCTTCCTTTTTTGGCCCCACATATCTCTGGCTTCACTATATCCCATACAGTTTTTATTTTGTTGCCTGATGTACATCTTTATCTTTTTCTCATAATAAAGCTGCTGCGATTTCTGGATTACTTGCTTCAATATTTTGCTGTATTCTAACATCAGAGCTGTTCCTAGATAGTAGATGCAGTCTCCGTTTTGTCCCACCTGATATCTTTATTCCTTGTGTAATCCACAGTTTACTCTTTGACTTCTGTGTTATTTGATTTACCTTTAGGGGAAAACAATTTTCAAAAGGGTAGGTTACTTTATTAATGAATGCTTTATGTTTTCCATTTGAGTTAGAAGTATTGTAAACATCTATCCAGTTCATGTCTTTGAGCAATTTCCTGAATTTCTCAATTTTAGACTTATTTATTACCCTCCTGTACTTAGATTTAATAGATTTTTTTATCCTGACAAGTTTCAACATCTAACACAAGATGCTGCTTGTCAGGACCGATCTCCCATTTACTATTGGTTTTTTGACATGAGTATTTTTCTTAGATCTGTCTACAAAGATATTATCAATAGCAGTCTCAGAGCATTTACATATCCTAGTAGCAAAATTCGGAGTAGGGACTAAATTGAATGATAGAGTCACTAATTGCAATAATTGTTTGCTGACAGAGCTTTTCAACCTACATCCTCTATCACCTGACCTAGAGTTGCACGCGGTTTAAAAAGACTTGTGACCTGTTAACCTGACGCTAGTTCATCCTGCAACAGTTGGCCAACACCTCTAGCGTGTGAACTATCTAACAACAAAACTTTCTTCTTCTTCACAGCTTTTTCTGAGTTCTTATTTTTCAAACACTTTTTGAACGATTGTTGTGTCCTGTCTACTCCTACATCTATTTGTGGCTCATCAGTTTTCAACTGTGACAACAGATCAAACCTGTTTTCCGCATTCACAACCACACTGTCTGAGAACGTCCTATTCCTATTTCTTCTGTAACCTGTTGTCACATCCCACCTCTCTTATCCCTTCTTTCCCCTTAACCTTTTCAGATCTTGTTTCCCTTTATCTAGTTCCGCCTGAAGGACAGCAATCTTCTCCTCCTGTTCCACTACCTTCCTATCTCTACAGCAAATCCTACACAATCAATGAGCCTTGTTTATTTCCCCAATTCCCACGCCGCTACAGTCACCCACATGAGAGAAACTGCAACAACCCTCACACCACACCCCGGAACTAACAATCCCACGGCAAGTCATACCCTTCCCACTCATGGCAAACAAATTTTAGCTTTAGCCTAAGTTAAAACAAGAATAACTTCGTAGATTACTTAATTAATATATTAAATTTCTTAGAAAGTTTTGACCTAAAGTTCGGATACTAATTCAAAACTCATGGAGAAACAAAAACGATATAACCTGTATAGTTTACGTGACGAAACAAAAAGTAAACAAAGAACTAAGCCTACACTATACAAACTTTTCACTTATTTCGGAACTTTTCACTTCGGCTACTTATTAGAGAATCAAATGGATAACGTATAATAATACACTAACAACGCAAACTTCAGTCTATTGATATAATCACGTAACTAACAGTATACCACAACGTAATCAAATCCTAGTCCAAAATTCGAGCCTATGAATTTTTTTCTTTTTTCAGAAAATACGCAAAAAATGTGAAACTTTCAATTGATAGCTTAAAATGGGTATTAATTTATTTAATTACTTGTTGTAAGATACGAATGGAGAAGTCATTTCCAATATTTGTGGCAGTTGATGTTGGTCTCCTGTGAGCCGACAGTTGATGGAAATTTTCCTGCATCGACAACAAACCATCACCGACAACGATAGTTTATTTATATATGCCAACGTCGCAAGCAGAAGATGAAGAGACAGAGAAAGTATTGAGGAAGTTGAAAGGGTAATTCAGTACTTAAAAGTATATGAAAATCTAATAATCATGGAGACGTGGGATGCAGTTTTAGGGGAAGGAGTAGAAGAAATGTTTACAGGAAAATATGGGCTTGGGACAAGGAATGAAAGAGGAGAAAGACTAATTGAGTCATGTAATAAATTTCAGCTAGTAACAGCGAATACTCTGTTCAAGAATCACAAGAATAGGAGGTATACATGGAAAAGGCCAGGTGAAACAGGAAGATTTCAGTTAGATTACTTCATGGTCAGGCGGAGATTCCGGAATCAGATACTGGACTGTAAGGCGTACCCAGGAGCAGATATAGGGTCACATCACAATGTAATAGTGATGAAGAATAAGCTAACGTTTAAAAGGTTAGTCAGCAAGAATCAATACGCAAAGAAAAGGGATACGGAAATACTAAGAAATGACGAGATATACTTAAGTTCTCAAAGTTCATAGATACTGCAATAAGGAATAGCTCAATAGGCAGTACAGCTGAATAGGAATGGGCATCTCTAAAAAGGGCAATCACAGAAGTTGAAAATAAAAACAGAGGTACAAAGAACATAACTGCGAAAAAACCATGGGTAACAAACGAAATACTACAGCTGATCGATGACTGAAGGAAGTACAAAAACGATCAGGGAAATTCGAGAATACAGAAATACAAATCGCTGAGGAATGCAACAAATAGGAAGTGCAGGGAAGCTAAGACGAAATGGCTGCATGAAAATTGCGAAGGAATCGAAAAAGAAATGATTGTTGGAAGGACTGACTCAGCATATAGGAAAAGTCAAAACGACCTTCGGTGGAATTAAAAGCAAAGCTGGTAACGTTAAGGCTGCAACGGGACTTCTACTGTTAAATGCAGAGGAGAGAGCATATAGGTGGAAAGAATACATTGAAAGCCTCTGTGAGGGTGAAGATTTGTCTGATGTGATAGAAGAAGAAACAGGAGTCGATTTAGAAGAGATAGGGGATCCAGTATTAGAATCGGAATTTAAAAGAGCTTTGGAGGACTTACGGTCAAATAAGGCAGAAGGGATAGATAACAGTCCATCAGAATTCCTAAAATCATTGGGGGAAGTGGCAACAAAACGACTATTCACGTTCGTGTGTAGAATATATGAGTCTGGCGATATACCATCTGACTTTCGGAAAAGCATCATCCAAACAATTCCGAAGACGTTAAGAGCTGACAAGTGCGAGAATTATCGCACCATCAGCTTGACAGCTCATGCATCGAAGCTGCTTACAAGAATAATATACAGAAGAATGGAAAAGAAAATTGAGAATGCGCTAGGTGACGATTAGTTTGGCTTTAGGAAAAGTAAAGGGACGAGAGAGGCTCAAATGGTTCAAATGGCTCTGAGCACTATGGGACTCAACTTCTGGGGTCATTAGTCCCCTAGAACTTAGAACTAGTTAAACCTAACTAACCTAAGGGCATCACGAACATCCATGCCCGAGGCAGGATTCGAACCTGCGACCGTAGCGGTCTTGCGGTTCCAGACCGTAGCGCCTTTAACCGCACGGCCACTTCGGCCGGCACGAGAGAGGCAATTCTGACGTTACGGCTAATAATGGAAGCAAGGCTAAAGAAAAATCAAGACACTTTCATAGGATTTGTCGATCTGGAAAAAGCGTTCGACAATAGAAAATGGTGCAAGCAGTTCGAGATTCTGAAAAAAGTTGGACTAAGCTATAGGGAGAGACGGGTCATATACAATATGTACAACAACCAAGAGGGAATAATAAGAGTGGACGATCAGTCTTTAAAGACGGATAAATGAGTCTTTCCACTCCTCCAGTAAGAGAACTCAGAGAGTGGTCGCTCGGTCGGGGCTTAGTTCCTGCATCTGAGTTTGCGCATTAGGCCGCCAGTCTGCTCGAGTTGCTCAGGCAATGGTCATTGGCGGTTGGATCGATCGGTTGGTCGGTCGCGCACTGAGACCCAAGAAGACTTGTCCGCCTTGAGCGTCGGCGCCACGTGAGTCCAGTGGGCCTCGCCGTATAGCGAGGGGAGTGGCTTCGCAGTCGACACGAGAGCAACAGGAGTCAACCCACGACATCAGTCTGGCCGGCGCGAGCTGCGACGCCGTGGTGTAACTGGTTCTCCGAGTGCTTCTGGGCCCCTTCAGTTACCATCTTGTGGAGCTTGGCTCGGTCCTTTCCTGATGCAGGGATGTCGTTTTGCCAGTTGGCGTGTTTCCTCTGCATGGTTGGGTCCGAGGTGCCTGGAAGTGAATGGGAGACGTACCATCAGTGCAGTCGCGACGGAGCAGCAGTCGCGGACGGAGCAGCGGGCAGTCGGTCGGTTGGTGCGGACCAGGAAAGACGGGAGATCGGCGCACCTTCCTGCGTCCGTTGAAGCGGCTGGCGGCGGACGGTTCGGGAGAGTGATTTGGAGGTACTGCGCCAGGTTTTCTCCAGATATTGCAGTTTATTAGAAGTGATTGGTGATTTACTTGCTAAATTCTACTTGTTTTCTGGGTCAGTCTCTCGTCCCCAGCTTGCTCGTCTGTCTCTCGTCCGCATTTGTTAGGCAGTTAGTGTCTGTCTGCCGTACGTTAGTAGCTGCCTCTGCCATGTTTGTCGAATTCGGCGTGTTAACGAATTCATTGCTTGGAGTGTAACGGCCTAATTTCTGAAATATGTTTTTATCTTGTCTATCATCTTGAGAGGCGGTATATGTGTACTTAGACCATGTTACCTCGTTTGGCCAACCTTGTACAATTTTATATAAGATTGCATTTCATGGGCTTTTATTTAAATGGTCATTTTAGTATACAAAGTTGCCACCCTTCTATCGTAAGACTTTTCTTAGAAGTTAAAATCAAGTTGCACCTTCGGTGGCAAGTTAATCTTTTAATTTTAGTGTTTTGTACCATTTCCATCCCTCCTACGGGGTGCATAGTTTGTGTGCTTGTGTGAATTGTTAAAACTTTTAGTTTAAAGTAATCTGGTGTGTTGTAGATTTGCGCCAGTGTAGTCTTTCAGATGTTGTTGTGAGCGGTCGTGACTACGGCCGTGTCAAAACGGAGCGGCAAAGTTCTCATCCCGAAACCTCATACAATTAAACATTTGTTTCTTTCTGCCTCTGAATAAACTGTAACTTGATATTTAGAGGGTGCTTTCTGCTTATAATTTTAAATCTGTTTCTTAAAAAAAAGCTTTTAGGAATAAAATTCCCATTTGTTAAAGGAAATTTGATTATGATTTCATCAGTTACTCACTGGCAACTACTTTCACGCTCACATAGTGTGATTAAATGTGTCAATGTTCTTGATGAATCGCTAGTAAATAAATAAGGTTTTAAGAATATTCTTTGAAAAGTAAACCACGGTTCAACTGCAATAGCAAAAGGTGCGAGAGTAATCGCGCTATCAGCTTAACAGCCCTTGCATCCAAGTTGCTTACCAGAATAATATACAGTAGAATGGAAAGTAAAATTGAGAATGCGCTAGATGACGATCAGTTTGGCTTTAGGGCAGGTGAGGGTACGAGAGAGGCAATTCTGACGTTGCGCCTGATAATCGAAGCAAGACTAAAGAAAAAGCAAGACACGTTCATCATATCTGAGAAAAATAGCGGTGAGCTATAGGGCGATGCTGGTGGTATAAATGGTTCAAATGGCTCTGAGCACTATGGGACTTAACATCTGAGGTCATCAGTCCCCTAGAACTTAGAACTACTTAAACCTAACTAACCTAAGGACATCACACACATTCATGCCCGAGGCAGGATTCGAACCTGCGACCGTAGTGGTCGTGCGGTTGCAGACTGAAGCGCCTTTAACTGCGTGGCCACACTGGCCGGCGCTGGTGGTATACAATATGTGCAAGAGATAGGAAGAAACGTAATGTCTCGGTTCTCGCTTTCGACATCAAATGGAAGATCAAGAACGAAGTGCTCTGAGTAAACAAGGCATAAGACAGGGATTTAGTCTTTCGCCTCTACTGTTTAATCCACACAGCGAAAAAGCGATGATGGAAATAAAATAAAGGTTCAAAGGTGGAATTAAAGTTGAAGGTGAAAGCATGTCTGTGATAAGATCTGCTGATGACATTGCTATACTCAGTGGAAATGGAGAGAATTGCAGGATCCGCTAAATAGTATGAAGATTCTAATGCGTACAGAATATGGATTGAGAGTAAATCGAAGGAGGAAAGTAATGAGATGTACCAGGAATGATAACAGCGAGAAACTTAACATAAAGACCGATAGTTGTGAAGTGGATGAATTTAAGGAAGTCTGCTACCAGGGCGGCAAAGTAACCAATGACGGACGGAGCAAGGAGAACATCAAAAGCGGACTAGCAGTGGCAAGAAATGTCTACTAGTGTCAAACATAAATCTTAATTTGAGAAGGAAATTTCTGAGAATGTACGTTTGGAGCACTGCATTGTATGGTAGTGAAACATGGACTGTGGGAAAACCAGAACAGAAATCGAAGCATTTGAGGTGTGGTGCTGCAGACGAATGTTAAAAATTAGGTGGACTATTAAGTTGAGGAATGAGAAGGTTCTACGCAAAATTGGAGAGGAAAGGAATATGTGGAAAACACTGACAAGGAGAAGGGGCAGGATGATAGGACATCTGTTAAGACATCAGGGAATGACTTCCATGGTATTAGGGGGAGCTGTAGAGAGCAAAAACTGTAGAGGTAGACAGAGATTGGAATACACCCACCAAATAATTGAGGAAGTACATTGCAATTGCTATTCTGAGATGAAAAGGTTGGCACAGGAGAGGAATTTGTGGCGGGCCACATCAAACCATTCAGAAGACTGATGACTCAAAAAAAATCCAAACTGTTGGTGAGCAGCGAAGATGTTAAATTATTTTGGTTAATCAGCAACCATCCTCAATTCTACGGAAGCGAAAAGGAAAATGGCCTTCATTTAATGTGGAAAACTCTTAATAATTTAAAAAAGTACAAAAATATGAAAACTTTGAAAATAGTAAAACACCTAACATGTTTACGCTGTAACTGATACTTAGATATAGCGTTAACCACCACAATATCGTTAATAGGTGACTTGTCAGTATCCAAACGTTATTCAGAGTATGGCTATTGCCATAAAAATCCAGCAGGACAGTAGATACTGTGCTTGCTTGCCTGTGATCACTGTGGTTTCCCAATCATAACTGACAAATGGCGAACAAGGACACACAGCGACAATTTTGGGAAACAAATAGAAAGAACTAATGTTATAGTGACAAAGTTATGGAGACAAGTACAAAAAACTACATCAAACTAGTATTCCGAATGTAGATCTAAAATTCCCAAAACCATTATAATAAAGAATACAGATCACTGGGTCTCCTTCACCTCATACGTCAGGCCTTGAAAATTTTTCTTAGTTTTCTTTTCTGTCCCGCCCCAAAATGCGCCAAAACGCAATGTCTCGGTTGTAGCTTTCGACATCAAATGTAATGTCTGTCACTCAGACATGTAGACAAGTACAACCCAACTTAATAAAATGGACACCGAGGATTGAATCCATAGGAAAATTCATTTGCTGATTCACTGACCTGGTCACAGGCTAGTTAAGACAAGCCATTCAAAACGTGTTAGACTGTGTATTCAAACCTTTAAGAGAGATGATGGGGATACAATACGGAAAATCGAGGTATCAGGCAATGAAACATAAAGATTGGTCAGAGACCAGCTTCACACTTGTTGACTTGGAAAAAGCCTTCGATAAAGTTAACAGACAAAACATTTGAATAAGAATATGAAAAAACTTGTCCAAAAACCTAACAATCAGGTCATATATGAATGGTATGCATTTATTCCGGTCTTCCATCAGTGCATCTCCTCCCATGCCTTCTCTCTGTCCATCTCCTCCTCCCCTCTTCTATCCATCTCTTCCTCACCCTCTTCTTCCATTTCCTCCTCCCCACTATCTCTATACATCTCCTTCTGCCGCCTCTGTCAATCTGCTCCTTCCTCCTCTGTCCATTTCCTTATCTTTCCTCTCTCTGTCCATTTCCTCATCTTTCCTCTCTCTGTCCATTTCCTCCTCCTTACTCTCTCTGTCCATCTCCACCTCTCCCTTCTCTCTCCCAATCTAATCTGCTTCTGTCCACTACCCCTCCTCTCTCTCTCTCTGTCTCTCTCTCTCTCTCTCTCTCTCTCTTTCTCTCTCTCTCTCTCTCTCTCTCTCTCTCTCTCTCTCTCTCTCTCTCTCTCATACACACTCTCCGTCCATCTCTTCCTCTCACCTACCTCTGTTCCTCATCTTTCCTTTCTCTGTCCATTTCCTTCTATCCTCTCTCTGTCCATCTTCTCCTCCTTACTCTCTCTGTCCATCCCCACCTCTCCCTTCTCTCTCCCTATCTCCTCCTCTTCCACTTCTGTCCATTACTCCTTCTCTCTCTCTGTCCATTTCGTCTCTCCACTCTCTATGACCATTTCCTTGTCAACCCTTCCCCTATTTCCTTCTCCCCCTCTCTCTGCCCATCTTCTCCTCGTTACTCTCTCTGTCCATTTCATTGTCTTTCCTTTTTATGTCCATATCCTTCTCCCCTCTCTCTGTCCATCTCGTCTTGTCCACTCTCTCTCTGTCCATCTTCACCTCTTCCACTTCTGTCCATTTCCCCCTCCCATTTCTCTGTCTAGTTGCTCCTCCACCTACCTGTGTCCATGTCCATGTCATTCTACCCCCTTCTCTTTCCGCATTGTGATCCCCAGCCCCATCGGAGTCGTTATCTGACAGTATTTATTTCAGGTGGTAAGAAGGATGTGCATCAACCTCGGTTTAAATCTATCTAGATGGTTAGGACTAGCTTTTTACCCTTGGCTTTGCTCGCATAAGCACACGTCGCAAAAACTTAGCTTGTATACACATATTTGTACACATAGTTCACTTGTATCGCTAGCAAATTTTACCATGTAGTTTCGTTTCCACACAGATCACTGTTTATGACGTCATATCTCCTGAACTTTGAGTCACATAATGACATAATTTTGCAGCACCATTCAGTGGTATATGTGACTACTGTAAGTGGAATGTGTCACGACTACAATTGGTATTTAAGAAGTGATAAAAAGTCTTGCCTGAGGCGGTAGTTTTAATACATGAAGAGTCAAAATAGAGTGAACGATAAACTTTTTTCGTTTCATCATTGTGTGAAGGTTGTCAGCGATAAAATGTTTCACAAAAGCTTGAAATTACGTCTATAGTTTCTTGCAAGTGTGTTAGTTCTCTCATTCTCAAATACTGGATGAATAACATCTGGGTATTCGCGACTTTTTCAATCACACTCCTTTGACAGGTAGCGATGCAATCCATGTATGTGATTTGTGATATGAGTACAGAGTTTGGCTGAAATATGTCCAATGGTTTCGAAGATGCGTAACATACATACATACATTTCTGTAATGTGTGACAATTAACTACGTGAGTTTGTTGTTGTTGTGGTCTTCAGTCCTGAGACTGGTTTGATGCAGCTCTCCATGCTACTCTATCCTGTGCAAGCTTCTTCATCTCCCAGTACCTACTGCAACCTACATCCTTCTGAATCTGCTTAGTGTATTCATCTCTTGGTCTCCCTCTACGATTTTTACCCACCACGCTGCCCTCCAATGCTAAATTTGTGATCCCTTGATGCCTCAAAACATGTCCTACCAACCGATCCCATCTTCTAGTCAAGTTGTGCCACATACTTCTCTTCTCCCCAATCCTATTCAACACCTCCTCATTAGTTATGTGATCTACCCATCTAATCTTCAGCATTCTTCTGTAGCACCGCATTTCAAAAGCTTCTATTCTCTTCTTGTCCAAACTAGTTATCGTCCATGTTTCACTTCCATACATGGCTACACTTCATACAAATACTTTCAGAAACGACTTCCTGACACTTAAGCCTATACTCGACATTAACAAATTTCTCTTCATCAGAAACGCTTTCCTTGCCATTGCCAGTCTAAAGCTGCATTTCCTCGGGAAAAATTACGGCTGTAGTTTCCCCTTGCTTTCAGCCGTTCGCAGTACCAGCACAGCAAGACCGTTTTGGTTAATGTTACAAGGCCAGATCAGTCCATCATCCAGACTGTTGCCCCTGCAACTACTGAAAAGGCTGCTGCCCCTCTTCAGGAACCACATGTTTGTCTGGCCTCTCAACAGATACCCCTCCGTTGTGGTTGCACCTACGGTACGGCCATTTGTATCGCTGAGGCACGCAAGCCTCCCCACCAACGGCAAGGTCCATGGGTGAGTGGAAAGCTAAATTTCATTCCGGTATTAGAACAAATAGGGTATTTGAATTTTGTTTTCTATACAGACGACGTCACAATTTAAAAAGAGAAGCGGAATTACCTGACAAAGGACGTTCTAAACGAAGTAGTCCAACCCTACAATATAAGTATATCCACAAAGAAAATTATAACAACGCCCTTTACTGGAACAGAAATGGTAGTGAACAGAACAGTAGCAGACTCAGTTAGTCATTTCAATTTTCTGCAATTTGATACCGCATATGCGTAAGACAAAGTTACAGGCGAGACAATACTGAAATTTGGAAACATATCTGAAACAATTAACAGGGACTTTAGAAACAAGACACAGAAACTACACAATGAAGTTTCATAGTGTAATGGCCGTTCGCAGAAAGTGAGTCATTCAAAAACGACAAGAAAGAAGATCCAGGCAGCTGAAACGAGATTTCAGAGGGGTGTGAAAGTGTATATAATAATAGAAGACTGGGAAATAGTGACATTAAGCAGGGTCGAAACACATGTAACGTGTGAAACAAAACTAAAGACAACAGAAGAAAATTGAATGAATATCTCAACGGGATGAACTTCAGCAGACCACCTTAGAAAGTCTCAAAATTATATTCTGGTAGGCCCAATTACTCTGTGAAAGACAAGGAAGAAACTGGTGTCGTAAAAGGCAAAGACATAACACTTTAAATACAGAAGGAGGAGAGGAAGAAAAAGACATTGTTGTTGTTGTGGTCTTTAGTGTGAAGTCTGGTTTGATGCAGCTCTCCATGCTGCCCTATCCTGTACGAGCCTCTTTACCTCCGAATAACTATTGCAACCTACATCCTTCTGAATCCCCTTACTGTATTCATCTCTACTTCTTTTGCCCCCCCCCACCCCTCTCACACACTTCCCTCAAATACTATACTGGTGATCCCTTGATGTCTCAGAATGTGTACTATTAACCGATCTTTTGGTCTTGTCTCTCCAATTCTATTCAGTACTTCCTCATTAGTTACGTGATCTACCCATCTAATCTTTAGCATTCTCCTCTAGTACCACATTTCGAAAGCTTCTGTTCTCTTTTTGTCTAAAATGTTTATAACTCGCGTTTCACTTCCATACATAGGCTACACTCCAGAAAAATACCTTCAGAAAAGACTTCCTAAAACTTAAATCTATATTCGATGTTAACAGATTTCTCTTCTTCAGAAACGCTTTTCTTGCCATTGCCAGTCTACATTTTATATCCCCACTGCTTCGGCCATCATCAGTTATTTTTCTGCCCAAATAGCAAATACTACTTTAAGTGTCTCGTTTCCTAACTGATTCCCTTAGTATCACCTAATTTAATTCGACTGCATTCCATTATTTTTGTTTCGATTTTGTTGATGTTAATCCTATATCGTCTTTTCAAAACACTGTCCATTCCGTTGAACTGCTTTTCCAGGTCCCCTGCTGTCTCTGACAGAATACCTACACTCCTGGAAATGGAAAAAAGAACACATTGACACCGGTGTGTCAGACCCACCATACTTGCTCCGGACACTGCGAGAGGGCTGTACAAGCAATGATCACACGCACGGCACAGCGGACACACCAGGAACCGCGGTGTTGGCCGTCGAATGGCGCTAGCTGCGCAGCATTTGTGCACCGCCGCCGTCAGTGTCAGCCAGTTTACCGTGGCATACGGAGCTCCATCGCTGTCTTTAACACTGGTAGCATGCCGCGACAGCGTGGACGTGAACCGTATGTGCAGTTGACGGACTTTGAGCGAGGGCGTATAGTGGGCATGCGGGAGGCCGGGTGGACGTACCGCCGAACTGCTCAACACGTGGGGCGTGAGGTCTCCACAGTACATCGATGTTGTCGCCAGTGGTCGGCGGAAGGTGCACGTGCCCGTCGAACTGGGACCGGACCGCAGCGACGCACGGATGCACGCCAAGACCGTAGGATCCTACGCAGTGCCGTAGGGGACCGCACCGCCACTTCCCAGCAAATTAGGGACACTGTTGCTCCTGGGGTATCGGCGAGGACCATTCGCAACCGTCTCCATGAAGCTGGGCTACGGTCCCGCACACCGTTAGGCCGTCTTCCGCTCACGCCCCAACATCGTGCAGCCCGCCTCCAGTGGTGTCGCGCCAGGCGTGAATGGAGGGACGAATGGAGACGTGTCGTCTTCAGCGATGAGAGTCGCTTCTGCCTTGGTGCCAATGATGGTCGTATGCGTGTTTGGCGCCGTGCAGGTGAGTGCCACAATCAGGACTGCATACGACCGAGGCACACAGGGCCAACACCCGGCATCATGGTGTGGGGAGCGATCTCCTACACTGGCCGTACACCACTGGTGATCGTCGAGGGGACACTGAATAGTGCACGGTACATCCAAACCGTCATCGAACCCATCGTTCTACCATTCCTAGACCGGCAAGGGAACTTGCTGTTCCAACAGGACAATGCACGTCCGCATGTATCCCGTGCCACCCAACGTGCTCTAGAAGGTGTAAGTCAAATACCCTGGCCAGCAAGATCTCCGGATCTGTCCCCCATTGAGCATGTTTGGGACTGGATGAAGCGTCGTCTCACGCGATCTGCACGTCCAGCACGAACGCTGGTCCAACTGAGGCGCCAGGTGGAAATGGCATGGCAAGCCGTTCCACAGGACTACATCCAGCATCTCTACGATCGTCTCCATGGGAGAATAGCAGCCTGCATTGTTGCGAAAGGTGGATATACACTGTACTAGTGCCGACATTGTGCATGCTCTGTTGCCTGTGTCTATGTGCCTGTGGTTCTGTCAGTGTGATCATGTGATGTATCTGACCCCAGGAATGTGTCAATAAAGTTTCCCCTTCCTGGGACAATGAATTCACGGTGTTCTTATTTCAATTTCCAGGAGTGTATGTCCTCGGCAAGTCTCCAATTTTTTAGTTCTTCTCCCTGGATTTTAATTCCTACTCCAAACTTTTATTTTGATTCCTTTACTGCTTGCTCAGTGTACAGATTGAATAACATCGGGAATAGGCTACAGCCCTGTCTCAAACCCTTCTCAACCACTGCTTCCATTTCACGACCCTCGACTCTTATAATTGCCATCTGGTTTCTGTACAAATTATAAGTTGCCTTTCGCTACCTGTATTTTATCCCTACCACTTTCAGAATTTGAAAGACAGTGCTCCAGTCAACTCTGTCAAAAGCTTTCTCTGAAGTCCACAAATGCTATAAACGTAGGTTTGCCTTTCCTTAACCTCTCATCTAAGTCGTAGGGTCAGTGTTGCCTCGCGTGTTCGTGCATTTATTCGGAATCCAAACTGACCTTCCCCCATGTCGGCTTCTACCAATTTTCCCATTCGCCTATAGGGAATTCGTGTTAGTATCTGTAACTTATTAAACTGACAGTTCGGTAATTTTCACACCTGCCAGCAACTGCTTCCTTTGGATTTGGAAGTCTGACGGTATTTCACCTGTCTCGTACATTTCCCTCACCAGTTGGAAGATCTGTGCCATGGCTGGCTCTCCCAAGGCTATCAGTAGTTCTGCAGAATGTGGCCTACTCCCGGGGTATTGTTTATTTCGACTTAGATGTTCCAGAACTTTGTCAAATTCTTCTCGCAGTATCATATCTCCCATCTTATCTTCGTCTACGTCCACTTTCTATGATATTGCTTTCATGATCATCTTCCTTGTAGAGACCCTCTATATACTACTTTCACCTTTCCCTTCTTTGCTTAGGACTGGTTTAACATCTGAGCTCTTGATATTCATACAGCCGCTTCCCTTTGTCCCAAAGGCCTGTTTGATTTTTCTGTAGGCAGTATCTATTTTTGCCCTAGTGAAATATGCTTCTAAATCCTTACGTATGTCCTCAGACATTCCTGTTCAGCAGCTTTGCACTTCCTGTCATTTCTATTCGCTGTCGCCTGCTTCATTTTCTCCTTTCATCAGTTAAATTTGAGGATTCCTACCAGGACTTGTCTTTTTACCCATTTGATCCTTTGCTGACTTCACTATTTCATCTCTCAAAGCTACCCATTCGTCTTCTATTGTATTCCTTCCACCTCTTCTAGGTAACCGTTGCCTGATGCTCCCTCTGAAGTTCGCAACAATCTCTGGTTCTTTTAACATATCCAGGTCCCCTCTTCTTAATTTCCTACTTTTTTTTGCGATTTCTTCAGTTTTAATCCACAGTTTATAACCAATAAATATTGTCAGAGTCCACATCTGTCACTGGGAATATATTGCAATTTAAAAATCTGGTTCCTACATCTCCTTTAATCATTATGTAATCAATCTGAAAACTTCCGGTGTCTCCAGGGCTCTTCCACGTGTACAACATTCTGGCATGATTCTTAAACGAATCGTTCGTGTGGTGGTTAAATTACGCTCTGTAAGAAACACTACGAGGCGGCTTCCTCCTTCATTCTTAACCCCCAGTCCATGTTCACCCATTATTTTTCGTTCTCTTCCTTTTCCTACTATAGAATTCCAATCCCCTTCGCAATTGAATTTTCGTCTCCTTTAACTATCTGAAAAATTTCTTTTATCTCCCTACACATTTCTTCAATATCTTCATCATCTGCAGAGCTATTTGCCGTGTATTCTTGTACTGCTGTGGTAGGCGTGGGCTTTGTGTCTATCTTTGCTACGATAATGCGTTCGCTATGCTGTGCTTAGTTGCTTACCCGCTTTCCTGTTTTCTTATTCATTAGAATAAGCTGTACATGTATTGAAACATTTGCAAATCAGAGTTAACAACATAGCCAAATTAAAGGTTTTTTGGGCGTCCAGCCGCGTCAAGTGGTTTAAAATCTACGAGCTTTCGGCCGAGTACTCCTCGGCCCTTGTCAAGTGGTGATGTCCATTACCCCTATTTGAGTTTGTATTTATAAGCCTCTATTCACCTGGCCGATACTCCTATCCCTCCTACCGCTTCAGCAATGTCCACTATACCTAACTGCAACCTACCAATTTCCATTTTTAAATTTTCTAGCCTACCTGTCTTATTAAGTGATTCAACATTCTACGCTCCGATCCATAGAATGGCAGTTTGGTTTCCCCCGATAACGACTTCCTACTGATTAGTCCCTGCACGGAGATCCGAACGAGGGACTATTTTACCTACGGAGTATTTTACACAAGAGGACGCCATCATAATTTAACCATACAGTAGAGCTGTGTTTCCTCAGGAAAAAATTACAGCTGCAATTTCCCCATGCTTTCAACCGTTCACAGCAGGGGCTGATATTACAAGGCCAGATCAGTCAATCATCCAGACTGTTGCCCCTGCAACTACTGAAAAGGATGCTGCCCGTCTTCAGGACCCACATGCTTGGTTCAAATTCAAATGGCTCTGAACACTATGGGACGTAACGTCTGAGGACATCAGTCCCCTACAACTTAGGACTACTTAAACTTAACTAACCTAACACATCCATGCCCGAGGCAGGATTAGAACCTCCGACCGTAGCTGTCACGCGGTTCCAGACTGTAGCGCCTAGAACCGCTCGGCCACCCCGGCCAGCCCCACACGCTTGTTTGGGCTCTCAACAACACCCTTCCGTTGTGCTTGCACCTACGGCATGGCTGTCTATCGCTGAGTAATGCAAGCCTCCCTACCTATGGCAAGGTCCACGGTTCGTTGGCGGGAAGAAGCTGTACATGCATTGAAACATTTGCAAATCAGAGTTAACAACATAGCCAAAATAAAGGTTTTTTGGGCGTCCAGCCGCGTCAAGTGGTTTAAAATCTACGAGCTTTCGGCCGAGTACTCCTCGGCCGTTGTCAAGTGGTGATGTCTCCTGGTTGCTGCTGCCGTCCTTATATAGCCGCGCTGCCTTTCGTGACGTCACTGGTACCCGCTCGGAGCCCACGAGAAAGACATGCCGCGGCGCGTACGTCACGAAGGTAGTCCTGAACTCGCCCGCTCGCTGAGCTCAGCAGAGAAAATGCGTTTCTAAACCTGTTAACTCGCAGTTGGGCGTGTAAGTTCGTGCGAGAATTGCATCTTCCACTGGAAGCTGCTATTATGAAGTCTTACTGATTAACAGAATTACAGCAAAATTTAATTTAAGATCAATACTCGATATAAATGGTTTAACGCATTTAGTCTCTTCTGCTTAACAGTACTCATTACATGCTGGAAGTGGTGCGTTATGCAACTGGTAACCATTTTAGCACGATTTTTGTTGTGGACTGGCAAGACAGCCAATCCACAGTGACGGGTAGCCGAAAGGCACGCGTTTAAGCTCATGCAGGCTGGCGTGAGGTCTGGAACAGTTAAAGGAGTTATACTACCAAGAAAAGTACGTAGTTGCTGGAATACTTAACTTTAATCCATAATTGGTGAACATCGGTCTGACGGTACATGCATCACAAGATAAATAGCAAATGATAATGGCGCCTTGCTAGGTCGTAGCAAATGACGTAGCTGAAGGCTAGGCTAACTATCGTCTCGGCAAATGAGAGCGTAATTTGTCAGTGAACCATCGCTAGCAAAGTCGGCTGTACAACTGGGGCGAGTGCTAGGACGTCTCTCTAGACCTGCCGTGTGGCGGCGCTCGGTCTGCAACCACTGACAGTGGCGACACGTGGGTCCGACGTATACTAACGGACCGCGGCCGATTTAAAGGCTACCACCTAGCAAGTGTGGTGTCTGGCGGTGACACAACAATTTTAATTTTATTGTACACCATTGCAGCTGTAACAAATTACAAGTAGGCCCATGGACTTCCCATCATTATAGGACTAATAACAGTAAGACTCCATAACAGCGGATTCCAGTTGAAGATTCGGTTTACGTTCGTATGGACACGCCTAGTTACGAGTTAACAGGTGTGGAAACGTAGTTTGTCTGCTGAGCTGAGCGAGCGAGCGAGCGCAGGACTACCTTCGTGACGTACGTGCCGCGGCCTGTCTTTCTCGTAGGCCTCGTACCCGCTACGGCACCATATACGGTAATGTTTGCGTTGTGCGGCCGCCGCGCCCGCTTCAACCTTCCGATAGCCAGGTCGCACGCTATGCTTAGCTTTGTTGAGCGTGTAGTCACAAATTTTTATTTCGATCGCTTCTTTTATTATGCTATCCTAAAAACTGTTAGTCCGTGTGATAATAGATGTCTCGTCGAATGCAATACGATGACCGTTTCCTAATGCATGGTCTGCTACTGCTGATTTCTCTGAGTACCGTAGACAAAAACATCTCTCGTTTACTACACAGCGCTGTTCAATGGTACGCACAGTCTGCCCGATATAGAACTATCCACACCCACATGGTTTTTTATATACTCCTGGCGTTCTGAGGCCTACGTCTGAAACGTCCCCTTTGAAGAATTATACATGACTGTCCTTAAACTGATACACAATAATTTTTTAGCGCAACGCAGTTTGACTTTCAAAAATCCCTACAAAAAAAAATGGCCCTGACTAACATTAACCTATGCGTTTCACAAATCGCTTACCTCACAAAAATCTTGGTTACTCCCACTACTGCAATACAGCAAGCGCCACTACTGCCAGCTAAATAAAAGATTCAAACTATGGAAGGCACTAACTACTGATAGGGATAGTTAGCAAATGAAAGATATTAATAGAGAACAAACAATGCATTTACCTTAATATCATATATATATATATATATATATATATATATATATATATATATATATAGCAGTTCATGACAAATTTCAAAACTCCGCCATCTCTCTCCCCACATCCACCACTGCTGGCGGCTCACCTCCAACTGCGCAACACTACGCGCTGTTCACATCCAGCTGCCGCTGCCCAACACTACAATGGCAGACAACAATGCAAACTAGCTACAGACTGCACACAGCACAGCCAGTGATTTTTATACAAAGGTGGCGTTACCAATAAAAAAACCTAAACAGCCTACTTACATAGCCCCCATGCTCCCCACAAAAAATTTTACAAATTGTTTTGGGCAGTGGCCAATAATGATTTGATAAAATTTTTCATAATTACAATAACAAATATATCAATTGCACACACTTATTGATACAATGTTGGTCAAAAGCTAAACTTTCTCACAGTCCATAAAGACAGTCCTAATCGTTCATCACAGTAAAATAGCAGTGTTTTTCTCACAGTCTGAGCAGTAAAAGAAAATGCACACAGAAGTAGTGGATTTCCATGCAGTCTTGAAGAAGTAGTGTTGTCCTTCTAATGAACAGACAGTGCTGACTCTTGACATGCAGACAGGTAATGGGCCACAACAGAGCAAACCCACAGCAGAGTCATTCGAAGTTTTGAAGACTATTGGTAGGTAGGTCATCACAGAGCAGACCCACTATAGTCTTGGTAGAGAGTATGGTATAGGTGGGCCACCAAAGGTGCAGATCCACTACAGTCCTTGTAGAAATAATGGTACTGATGAATCATCAAAGGTGTAGACCCACTGTAGTCCTTGTAGAAATAATGGTATTGTGGATCACCAAAGGTGTAGAACAACTGTAGTCCTTGTAGAAATGGACAGCAGCCATCTGTTGTGACTGTGCAGGTACACAATCACCATTGAAGAGTCTTGCAGATAATATAGCAAGTCCATAACCACCACTTGTGCATTCACCAAGTGTTTGGAATTGTCCTTAGAACCAGCAATGCTGTTATCCAGTCCCTTGCTGAATTATTAACACACGTGCAAACACTAACAGTCCCTACTTCTCACATATTGTCCACATACTATGACCAACAGAAACGTGTGCAGTGAAATGTAACTTAATTTGAAGAACTGGTGTCTATACAATTATAAATTTACAACATGAAAATACAAAGGTACAAAATACATCATTAAAGAACATAATAGTACAGATAACATTTGTAGTAACACAGGCTTTACAAAAGAATCGAAATAACATATACATCAGTGTTACAGGAATTATGACATAAGTACATACATAAAAGGTCTGAATAACTTTCGAAACACCAACTTCACACATGAGCTTTAAAACAAAACAGAATAACTAATGTCTAAACATCTTTATGAAGTAAATAACATATTATTAATGCAAATTATATTTGAGGATAACAGTATTCCTCATCACAGTGAATGTAGCTTAGTATTAGAAGAGAAAAAAATTCTATGAAACAGTACACAGAGACCGGAAGAAAACAAATACACAAGGGTACACAAACACATAGTGGGATAACACAAAAAGAAAGGACAGGGTTTGTTTTCAGTGTAACATTTGGTACTGCAGTCCAACCCAGAACTTCATTCCATATATCTTTCCTCTTATTTCAACATTTGTTTCCACCAAAAAAATTCTATCCAAGCATGCTTTCTGTATTTATATGTGCACACATTACTTACCTCATTATTTATTTTCCATTATCTTACCTCATCATTTATTTCCAAGAAAATCCTACGTAAACCTGTTGTCCCTAAACCCTACTTTTTTGGTTCATATCCTCTTTCAAAATACTTTTTTGGCCAAACCATTTTCTTACAGCTTCTAAATGCATTTCTTCCAATTCATGATAGATAGTTTCTTATATAGTCTACCCCCTCTTAAGCTAACTTAAATCTACTGAGCTCAGATGCTAAACTAAGGGACGAGGCAATGCAGCAGTACAAAACAATTAACACACATAGCAATGACAAAAAATGCAGATTTGCAAAGGAAGCAGCATTATACAAATTAGCAAAGGAATTGCAATATTACAACTAATATAAGGCAATGTGCAGCAAACAAGAAAAATAAATCTGGCTTAGCAGAGTAACACAAATTAAAATTCAGTAGCACTATGCCTGGCAAACAGCAGCAGTAAATGCTATAACGTATACCTAAGCATGACAAAGCTCAAGCAGAAAAAATAGTACACTAAAGATAACAATGCAGACAAGGGAAATGTATAATCACATCTTAATGTCTATATAATTAAAGTGGTGCACCACAACAACTTATTGTAAAAAAAATATTACCATGTACTTGAAAAGAATATTATGTATGCAGTTACAGTTACTAGTCCCTTCTTATTGTTCTTTCCTTTCCAAGTGCTCCTTTTTTGAAGAATGTGGATCACAAAATTATTATTTAATAGATCTGTTAACAGAAAGTGTTCACATTAGCAAATGCATTTAATTTTATTTTATGAAACCAATGCTGCAAGACAGCTGGAAACCAGATATCAAATGAAATAAGCAACTATGTACAAAGTAAAGCATAAAATAATCATTCAGTAGTCATGAGGCATTTCATAAGTTAGTAGAAGTTCTCTCAATTCTCATAGATAGACACTTGTCCTAATCAGGTGTGCAGATGTAAGAATGTTTCCAAGTTATGAGCGTGTCGTATTTGCGATGCTTTCTACAAATGTATGTCAATAGCGAGGATAATGGCCTCCCTTTTTTTTCTACCTGTGCCTCTGAAATGGGCACACGCTAATGGCTTTTTTCCAGGCGACTGTCGCCCAGCTGGGTGCCCATGACGCATTATGTGCAGGTGGTCACTTAACTTTCTTACCGAAATATTTACGACACCAGTTTCCGCTACAGTGACAGTCTCATATAAAAATATTTCACAGGTCAAGAATTTGGGTTACAAATCTGTAGAAACAAAATCCTATAAATATAACAGCATCCAAAAAATTTTCGCCAGCATTGTGATACATTCACGAATATACACACATTTCATAGCTCATAAAGTACGATTCTTGGTTTCCAACAACCTTTTTCACAAACCAGAGTCCCTAACCACTACTCATTATTTCTTACCTTATTCGTCGACACGTCTTCACTATTTCATCATAACAGATATGTAGCATAATCAAATAACTCATATAGCATCAGCTTACTGATCATAAACATACCGCAACAGCATAATACACATAGTCATCGTAATAATTACATCATAACACCTCAGTCAACTCTCAAAATCGTCGTAGCTTCCTCCAGTAATTTCAAAAACTAAAAAAAATTCTGTGCTCATGTCAGTAGTGTCATTTACCTCAAACGTACCTTAAAAATCATGCTCCCTTACCAAATACATCATTCAAAGCTCTCATAGTATCACAATGGTTCCGGAAAAATATGAGCATTTCACAAAGTACAGACAAAATACAATTTCATAAGTGTGAAGTTATCCAACTGTGTAATTACGTAAACATCTGTCACTGATGTAGTAAAAAAAGTTTCTTTCTCTGTTAAATGATCAGATAGCTGTGTAATTCTGTGTTAGAGAAATATGGTACCGATGTGTAAAGTTGTATAAGCAAATACCATATTAGCTAGGGCTCCTTGTGCTTGCCAAACACATGGTACACAAAATAGGCGTGTACCCCCCTGAGGATTAATGTAATTATACCCTCAGGTGTTACAGATTACAGCAACGGAATGAAATGTATCACGGAAAACCTTTGATCATTGTACTTCAAATATCTTTAAGAAATAAATGTTTTAAGTACAAAATTAATCACTCAAATGCGTGTCCTGTAGCGTTAAATGTGCGTCTTGCTGTAAGATAATTCTGTGGAACTGTCGTAGTTATCGTCCTCTGTAAGCAAAGTTCTGCTGAAGTCAATGTACTTACCTCATGAGAAACAAAAGTGAAATGCTTTGCGTATAGATATCTTAGTTATTACGCTTATTGCCGTGATGAAGAAAGTACTGTGCTGTGACGTATTGTTGTGCTACGGAAAAGGCAGTCTCATTGTAGCTATACCACAAAAGTTACTACTAAAACATGTTTTACTTTCCAGAATAATACAGAAAAACTGTGCAGATAT
Source organism: Schistocerca piceifrons (assembly GCF_021461385.2). Classification (NCBI taxonomy): domain Eukaryota; kingdom Metazoa; phylum Arthropoda; class Insecta; order Orthoptera; family Acrididae; genus Schistocerca; species Schistocerca piceifrons. Next base: position 64,926,068 of record NC_060142.1, read on the forward strand.
AAAACAGATACACCGCAAAAGCAACATTGTAAATTGTCACTCATTAGTAGTGTTGTGATAAAATCGTGTAGCTGTCACATAAACTAACCTCTGTGTCATCTGGTATCTCACAGAAAGTACTTTAAATCCAGAATGTATTTTCAAGTAAACCAAAATGTTGCATTAAAATCTCATTAGCAGTACTTGTAAATGTTCTAAGTATGTAAGCCTTATAGTCGTTACATAATCGTGCAGCTAACAAGCAAGAATGTACACACACAACACCACTGTGACGTCTGTTCACTACAACAATGCATTCGTAATTTCTGTTTAAATAAGTTCTCTTGGTTCTTGATTGGATATTTAACTTCAAACATTGTTGTGTGTTAACAGATTCTAATTCTGACAAAGCATACTAGCAATGTAAAGTGAAAAGTTATATGGCAAAGACAAAGTTAAAAAGCAGATTATCTTTCAATAAACGGTTTTACATGTGAAATGTGGTGTAAACCTTTACTCTTCCTAGTACGCAGAGTTTCAACTTCAACGCAATTATCATGTGGTATACGTCGGATTCTATAAGGTCCATTGTAAACTAGAAAGAATTTGTGATTCAAATGTTTCTTCTTATGTGACAATGAATGAGCTTTAATGAGAACTTTCTGACCAATATACAATTTCTTTGCATTTGCTTTACCGTGTAGTTTTCTCCTTTTGTCTGCTGCAGATTTTATGTTTTTAAGAGCCAAATCAATTATGTCTTTGTGTCGAAGTTTACGTGTATTCGGGAAAGGTACAAGCTCTCTGATTCTGTTCGGTGGTTCTTTATTCTTTAATACAATAGTAGGTGGTAAAGCAGTGGAATCATGAGGCATTTCATTCAGTACATTTTGAAATAAGTGTAAATATCTGTCCCAATGCTGATGCTTTTTGTGACAATAAAGTCTGCAAAGCTTATTGATTTCTTTCATAATCCGTTCAGACGGGTTACAATGTGGTGAGTACAATGAAATAAAAACAGGTTTGATTTTATGATTCCGAAGCATGCGTGACCAAACAGCAGATCTGAATTGAGGTCCGTTATCTGAAATGACTTTGCTAACGTGTCCAACTTCACGTAAGAAATTTTTAACAAAGGCGTTGGATACAGACCGTCCAGTGGCTTTACGTAACGGTGTGAAAGAAACAAATTTTGAAGTAAGTTCAACAGCGACTAGAACGTACGAAAATCCATTAGATGTTCTGACAAGCGGTCCCAAGAGATCAACAGCAGCAAATTCTTTTAATTTAGAAGGAATGATAGGAAACAGCGGAGCACGATGGGAGATAGTAGATGGTTTCGCCTTTTGACAAAGTTTACAAATAGACAAGACTCTTCGAATTCTCTTTTCCATATTGTTAAAATAACAAGTCGTTCGAAGAATATGATAACATTTTCGTGGGCCAAATGTGCATAGCTGAAATGAATGTACCAAATGAGCTGATTAACAAAATCGTCAGGAATGCAAAGTACCCATAGCTTGTCATCAACATTGCAGCGTTTGAACAGTATGTTGTTTCTAACCAGATAATAATGCCGAATCTGTGTGTGTGTCTTTCCATGCCATTTGCTCTTGATGTCTTTCCAAATCGGATCTTTATCTTGTTCATGAGCAATGTCCTTTAAAGATGTGGTGATGAAGTTTTCAAAGGCGACTTTCTGAATATAAAGAATACTGAAATTTTTTTCGAGGTTGCCTTCTGTGTTACTTTTCTCCAGCCCAGCCGGTGCGCGTGACAGTGCGTCCACAACAATGTTCTCCTTGCCGGGAATGTAGACTACTGTGAAGTGGAATTCTTGCAGAAACAATGCCCAACGTTTTAACCTGTCATGATTTAATTTTGAAGACATAAGAAATTGTAATGCACTATGATCACTGTATACTTTTACGTGCTTACCAGAAAGATAGAAACGGAATTTGTTAAATGCCCAAACGATAGCTAAAGCTTCTAATTCAGTAATGGAATAATTTTTTTCAGATTTTGTTAGCACTCGGCTAGCAAAAGCAATGGTTTTCTGAATGGTAGTGTCATTTTCTATGGCTTCTTGAAATAAATGGGCACCAAGACCGACTTAAGAAGAATCCGTGCTAAGGCAGAAATCTTGTGACAGATCTGGGTGAGCTAGTATTGGCGCGATAAGTAGCGATTCTTTCAAAGAATTGAATTCCAACTGTGCTTGTTCGTCCCAGTTCCAAATAGTATTTTTTCCAGTGAGAGAACAAAGTTTTGGTGTAAGAAGAATTTGCATGTTCAGAAAACGACGGTAAAAATCTACAAGACCTAGAAAACTGCGGACTTGTCTTTTTGTGGATGGAACTGGAATGGCTCTGATTGCTTCTAACTTTTCAGGATCCGGCTGAATACCTTCAGAAGAAATAATATGTCCCAACAACCTCACCTTTGACCTACTGAATTCAAACTTTTCCAAGTTAACTGTAATTCCAGATTCTGCAAATATACGTAACAAACTGTTGAGGATGCGATTATGTTGTTCCCATGAAGCTTCTGCTATTAGAATACCGTCCACATATAAGGTAATGTGACGTTTTAAGAACTCAGGTAATATGGAATTTAGCCCGCGAATGAATGCTGCCGAAGAAATGTTTAAACCAAAAGGAAGTTTCCGAAACTGATAACAAACGCCGAAACAAAGGAAAGCTGTGTATTTTCTACATTCTGGATGAAGTTCGATTTGATAAAAGCTGGATCTGAGATCAATGGAAGACAACACTTTTACACCATTAAAATTTTGAAGTTCTTCCAACGTTTGCGGCCTGTCTGTTTCAGGAATAATGATGGTATTGATTTGTCTCGAATCTAAGACAAGCCTGATCGATCCATTTTTCTTCTAAACAACATGTAATGGATTGTTGTATGAGCTTACTGCAGGCTCAATAATGCCCTCGTCAAGCATAGATTGTATTTCTGTTCTAACACGGTCCCTATAATGTGCTGGAATTACGTATGGTCTAACACAAAATTTAGTATGCTCACGAACACGAAATTGGTATTGAAATCCCTTGATTGTTGCTGTTTTGTGAGTAAAAACTGTGGAATGTTCTTGTAAAATCTCAAAAAGGTCCTGCCTATCAGTGTCATTACAATTTTCAATTGTTTGAATTTTATTCTGAATTAACTCATTCATTTCAAATATGCCGTCGATATCATCCCTGTCAGTACTTGCAGAGTGATTGTTAGTGTCTAGTTCCGTAGAAAATTCCGAACTGTTGTCCAACAGAAGGTAAAGCCGATTAATTTCTTCGTCATGGTTTGAGAGCCAATCTTCAAATTTCAAAGCTATTGACTTACCTTCCTTCTCTAAACTTATTTCAGCATCGTGAAAGTTTAAGATTGCTTTGTATTCATTCAAAAAGTCTACTCCCAGTATAATTTCCGTCGACAATAATGGAACAATAAGAAAGTTCATAGAGAAGCTGTGGCTTTGGCAAAAGAATTCTAAATTGGTTTGTTGGCGTACATCTACACTTTTTCCAAAGATTGCACCTTGTAATTTAATCTTACGCAACGGAAGTGTGGGGCAATCGTTCGATTTGTTGCATTTGCTAAAAGCTGTTTCACTAAGTACTGAAATGGGACTGCCAGAGTCAAGTACTGCCCTAAATTTTACGTCATTTACAGTAATGTGAATCACAGGATATGCAATGTTGTTATGTTTTACGTCGTGTTCCTGGAGTAAGGTGTCCCTAATGTCTTCCATTTTTACGTAATTACTAGCTACGGCAGTTGCGTCGTCAGTTTCATAAGTACGTTTTGTGGCTGCCAGCGGTGTGAGTCATTGCCTATTGTCTCTTTGTTGGCGCGCGTCGTTATTGGGATTTGGAGACCTAACTTCTACAAATTCACCTCCTCGAGAGGGCCCTGCTCTGTTTGAATCCCGCCAGTTCTGATGCAATTCAGGTCTGTCGTTACGATCATATCGTCTGTCGTCATGTCGGTAGATGCCATAGTTTCTTTCTTGTCAGTCACGTGGTGGAGAATTTCTCCCTCAATCGTAACTGCGCGCTGGACCATTGCGTCTAAAGTTACTCTGTCTCCCTTGATAATAATTATTTTGGTTCCCAAATTGTCTGTTTCTCTGATTGTCTCTGTGATAGTCACTACCGCGGACAGGTGATCTTTCCCTGTAATTATACCTACTCTGCCAACGGTTGTCATACGGGTGGTGTCTGCTTTGGTCACGATATGTGTTGTGAGAATAGCTTTGTCGTGTCCAGTTATTATTTCTTTCATCGCGGAATTGTGACAGATGTGACCTGTAATTGTTGTGCTCCTGTTTCCGCGTTCCCCGATTGTCAGTGTTAATTTCCAGTTCTTGTAACAGTCCCTGAAAAGCCTCAATGTCTTCTTTGCAACGTCCTGCTAAAATAATATGTCGTAAACGTTCAGGTAATTTGATTAAGCAAATGCGGATGAATTCTGAGGGGCTGTATGGGTTTGACAGGTATTGATTCTTGTGCAACATGTCTTCAAAATATTTCACAAGACTGGAGAATTCAGATTGTTCGAAATGTTTCATCATTATGATGCCATGTTTTACTCGGTCTTGTGTGGCTTGAGACCAATATGCTGAGAGGAAGGCATGGTTCAATTCTCCTTCACTGTGGCAATCGTGAATGACCGATCGCATTCTTACAGCTGGTTCATTCTCTAAGTAGCCACACATAAATTCTAATCTGTGTTCTAACGACCAGTTGGGAGGAAAACAATGAGAGAATTGATGGAGCCATGCTTGTGGATGAATGTCGTTGCCAGAATTCTTAAATGTTTTGAATTTACGAGTAGTAATGAACAGCTTATAGTCAAAATCATCATGTCGGTGAGTCGCATATCGGTCATTGTTAGGTCGTGTCGGCCGTTCCATCTCAAAATTCGGTGCACATTGCCAATTTCTTTCATAACTTCCGAAATGCCCTGTGTTATTATTTTGCGGCTTTTCCGTATTTCTAAGTCCCTCTTCCCGTGTTGGAGCGCGAGTGTCCTCTGAAATACGTAATTCTTGTATTACCTGTGTCAGCTGATCTTGTACTTCCCGGATTTCTCTTTGGTGTTGCGTATTAATTTGATTCAGATTTTGTTTCAGTTTCCTAATTTGTTCGCTCTCTTCTGTGTCATTAAAGATTACTGGTTTTGTGTCATTCACATTATCATCTACATTCGTAGATAAATTATTTAGCTGATCCGAAAGTTCAACTACTTTCTCTGATAATGAACTAATTTCCTCCATGTGTCTTTCTGAACCAATTTTCAGAGTATCTACTGTGTCCTTTAAGTTTTCTTGAGTATTTGCAAGTTGCATAACCGAATCGGTAGATGCAACTGAGTCAATTTTAGCTTGCAGGGTCTCATGATTTTGATGAACAATAGTTTGCAGTTCTTTTATGGCTGCTTCGTGATTCTGTAATGCATTTTCATGCCGCGAAAAAATAGGTTGAAAATGCTCACAAATTTGTGTTTTTACGTCATTACAGACTTTTTGACATTTCGATTCAATGTTATGTAACTCAGTAGTTAAATCTTCATGTGTTTGTTCAAGTGTGGTGTCTAACTTTTGAAGATTTTGTTCCATTGTGTCTAACTTTTTAAGATTTTGTTCCACTCTGTCTAACTTTTTGAGATTTTGTTCCACTGTGTCTAACTTTTTGAGATTTTGTTCCACTGTGTCTAACTGTTGCTGTGTTTGTCTCTGGTGTTGTTCCATTGTGTCTAACTTTTCAAGCTTTTGTCCCATTTGTTGCATTAATTGTAATAACAATGCACTGGTGTCTGAAACATGTTCCTCAGTGCTTTTCGGCAGTGAATTTGCACTGGCAACATTCACATATTGACAAGCGGAAAATGTGTCTTGACTCATTTGAAAAAACGGTGCGGACGCAAAACCTGAATCTACAGTATTTGGAAAATTGTGTCCTGTCATTTCGGATTCCTGAGGCGAGCTGTTGCCGAGCGATCGATCGATAATGCTTCCCTGTTCACTACCTGTTTCACTGTCTACGCCATTGTTTGCAGCCCGCTCCATTTCCCTATGCACAGTTACCAAATTACTACTTTGAACATTAGTTAATTCATTACACAGTGGTGCTGGCAAGCTACGCTCGTCGTCACTATTATTTCTCAGTTTACTTTGGAGCCTAGTGTTACGTTTTTCACACGCCATTATTGTCACAATATTTCACACGATAACACAGAAAAGCACAATTTGAAGAGCAAAAATAAGAGAACACATTAACATAGCACTGAAGATAATATGTAGTTAATTGCAAGCACAGCTGCGAAATACTTGGTGCAAATCTACATGCATGCCACAACTGTTTTACTGTACAACAATGAAAGGCTGCAACTATAAAGGAGATTCTCTCTACAATTACGCGCTAGCAATAAACAATAGCTACACTAATTACACAAACTACAAGAAAAAAATCAGAAGATTCCAGTGAGGTGTCCTCGACTAAGGGTCGACATATGAAACATCCCCTTTAAACAATTATACATGACTGTGCTTAAACTGACACACAATATTTTATTAGCGCAAAGCAATCTGACTTTCAAAAATCCCTACAAAAAATGGCCCTGACTAACATTAACCTATGCGTTTCACAAATCGCTTACCTCACAAAAATCTTGGTTACTCCCACTACTGCAATACAGCAAGCGCCACTACTGCCAGCTAAATAAAAGATTCAAACTATGGAAGGCACTAACTACTGATAGGGATAATTAGCAAATGAAAGATATTAATAGAGAACAAACAATGTATTTACCTTAATATCATATATATATATATATATATATATATATATATATATATATATATATATATATATATAGCAGTTCATGACAAATTTCAAAACTCCGCCATCTCTCTCCCCACATTCACCACTGCTGGCGGCTCACCTCCAACTGCGCAACGCTACGCGCTGTTCACATCCAGCTGCCGCTGCCCAACACTACAATGGCAGACAACAATGCAAACTAGCCACAGACTGCACACAGCACAGCCAGTGATTTTTATACAAAGGTGGCGTTACCAATAAAAAAACCTAAACAGCCTACTTACACGTCGTCTTTCACAGGCCTCAAGAGCTGTCGAATTTTTGCTGGACCCCCGAAGACTGAATCGATATTATGTCTCTTTAGGAGCCAGCTTAGCACCAGACACTTAGCTACCATGTTTGCGGAAGCACCCACCATATGAGTACCAAGAATTTTCCAGCATTCTTATTCACTTAGCTCCCACTGCCATTTGTAACATGTTGACGACATTGCAAAAAAATGGTTCAAATGGCCCTGAGCACTATGGGACTTAACATCTTAGGTCATCAGTCCCCTAGAACTTAGAACTACTTAAACCTAACTAACCTAAGGACATCACACACATCCATGCCCGAGGCAGGATTCGAACCTGCGACCGTAGCAGTCCCGCGGTTCCGGACTGCAGCGCCTAGAACCGCACGGCCACCGCGGCCGGCACGACATTGCACATCACCTGTTCGTGGTCAAATACAACATCGCAACCTGCGGGCTTAGCTAGCAACTGCATTTACATTCGAGCATGAATTTCTGTGTTTCAGCATTTTTGTCCATCTCCTGTACACAGGGATCACACCCACGAATTTATGAAGTAACGCCATCTGAATGCAATATTTGAAAATACAGGGTTACAGTTATTGAACTATATGAAATAAAATATTCATAACTTCTGAACGGTTTGCATGGGGATATTCAAACTGCACTGTTGGCCGCGGGGCATGAAGGGAATTAGAATGTGTACGAGCGTTGGAACTTAAATAGTGGCAACTATTTATTCATAGTCGATACAAAAGAGTTACATGTTCGCTCCTGTTACTGTCCTTCAAAGTAGTCACCAGCTCTGTATAGAATCCGTTGCCAGCGATGTGGAAGGCGTAGTATACCGTTAGCAGAGCCTGTTCTGTTGATGGTGCGAATGGAGCGGTCTACTGCCTATCGAATCTCTGGGACAGTTCTAAAGCGAATGCCACGAAGTGGTTCCTTCATCTTCGGAATCAAATCAAAGTCGCAAGGATTTAAGTCCGGGCAGTATGGTGGATGATGGAGTACTTCCCAGTCTCATCGACCGAACACAGCAGCCCCAACATACACTGTATGCGGCCGCGCATTGTCGTGCAAAATGATGGGTGGGTTGTGCGGAAAGTGTCGCCGCTTCTTTCGCAAAGCTGAAACGAACAGTAGTACTGTACATTGACGGTCCGCCGTGGAGGAACGTAATGCGTTAGGAACATCACAGTCGTACAGGAGAGTCACCATAACTTTAGACCGTTCCATTCGCACCATCAACAGAACAGGCTCTGCTAACGGTATGCTACGCCTTCCACATCACTGGCAACGGGTTCTACACAACTCTGGTGACTACTCTGAAGGACAGTTACAGGTGAAAACATGTAACTCTTTTGTATCGGTTATGAATAAATAGTTGCCACTATTTAAGTTCCATCTTACGTATATGGTTTGGTTTAACGACGAAGCCCACTTTCATTTGGCTGGGTTCGTCAATAAGCAAAACTGAAGCATTTGGGAGACTGAGAATCCACATTTCGTGATCAAGAAGTCTCTTCATCATCAATGGGTGACTGTGTGGTGTGCAGTATCCATAATCGGTGCGATATTCCTTGATGGCACGCTGAGTACAGAAAGATACGTGAAGGTTTTGGAAGAAGATTTCATCTCCATTATCGTAAGTAACCCTGATTGCGACAAGTTATGGGTCATGCAAGATGGAGCTCGACCACATCGAGGCAGGAGAGAGTTTGGTGTCCTGGAGGAGCACTTTGGAAACCACATCTCGCTCTGCTGTACCAAGAGGCCACTGGCTTTGGCTTCGATTGGCCGCCATATTCTCCGGATCTGACCACATGCGACTCCTTTGCGTGGGGCTATATTAAAAACAAGGTGTACAGCAATAACCCCAAAACCATTGCTGAGCTGAAAACAACCATTCAGGAGGTCATCGACAGCATCGATGTCCCGACACTTCAGTGGGTCATGCAGAATTTCTCTATTCGTGTGCGCCACATCATCGCCAATGACGGCAGACATATCGAACATGCCATAACCTAAATTCGATTATCTGTAGTGCCGTTTACATGTTGGATAACATGTGTGCACGTCACACTTTGTAACTAATTTACGTTTTCTTTCCATGTAGTTCAATAATTGTCACACTGTAGACGACTGCAAATCTGAAATTAGGAATGTGGTTTGAAAATTATGGATTTTTTTTAAAGTTTACTAGCTCTTTCTTGCAGGTGTTTCGATGTAAGTACGATGAATGATGGCGAGCTACTGTACATGCAATAGCCGGCCGGTGTGGCCAAGCGGTTCTAGGCACTTCAGTCTGGAACCGCGCGACCGCTACGGTCGCAGGTTCGAATCCTGCCTCGGGCATGGATGTGTGTGATGTCCTTAGGTTAATTAGGTTTAAGTAGTTCTAAGTTCTCAGATGTTAAGTCCCATAGTGCTCAGAGCCATTTGAACCATTTTTTTTGTACATGCAATAACATCAGCGGCCCTACCCCGATATGTTGTCTGTCTAGTTGGATAAGCACAGCTCGTGATGTGCGAAAGCTTTGCCGCTTCCCGAGCTGTCTCAAAGCACGATGCTTTCGCATGCGCAGCATTACTGCCGATCAGCGCATACAGGGAGGCATGGGCAGCAGCGTGCATGTATGCATGCTGCTACTGAAATAGCTGTACATTGTAGAACGTGTACAGCTGAAATTGGTTGAGTGCTGTAATTTCCAAGATATAACAGACAGAGTTACTGGATTAGACGTGTTGAGATCTGTATAAGCATCGTAGTCATTACTTTGAATCGTATCATGTAGAAAATAACAACCAATACGATAAAGTTCAAAACTTAAAGACTAAATAGCTTTTTCAAAGAATAAATCCCTGATTCACGAAATATTCTTCAGATCAATAAATGTCTTGTCCTATACACTTTATAAAGTAGCCTGTATTCTTCATCAGCGCTCAAACTATGTCCATACCAAATATCGTCGAAACCGGTTCAGCGACTTTAGTCGTGCAACAGTAGCAGACAGAGTTACTTTCGCATTTATAATATTAGTAAATTTGGAAGGGGATTTAATGAATATTAACTAAATATCGAGTTTTAGATGAAACCAGTTATCCGAAGCGAGGTACTGGTTAGTTACAGCTGCTCACGTAGGTACCGTGTTGGCTGTAATTATTGCGTGGCAGTGAAACTTTGTAGACTGCTAATGAGTTAACGCAGAACGGATATACTCCGGGAAAAAATAGTTCAGAATTGGCCGATAGTGCAATGCTAGCTAGCCCTGTACGGCATCTCGTCGAAATCTCGGCTGCCCATGTTGAACAAATCGTGGAAGCAGTAATTAATAATAAAATCAACGTTATGGCCTTCTCACTTGTTTGACTTCTTATTTTCACATACCGTTCCTAATCCGTTCCATATGGAAACATTTCGACACGTCTTTCTTGCGTTGACTGCTCCAGATTTGCACCTGGTGGCCAAAAGTGGAACTAATTTTTTTCCAGTGTAAATCGGTTCCACATTAACGCATTAGAATATCTACCAAGTTTCGCTGCCATACGATAACAACAGCCGACAGTAGACAAATGGCTCTCAGCACTATGGGACTTAACTTCTGAGGTCATCAGTCCCCTAGAACTCAGAACTACTTAAACCTAACTAACCTAAGGACATCAAACACATCCATGCCCGAGGCAGGATTCGAACCTGCGACCGTAGCGGTCACGCGGTTCCAGACTGAAGAGCCTAGAGCCGCACGGCCACACCGGCCGGCCGGACAGTAGACATCTGTGGGTAGCTGCATTGTAATTGTAACCACCCGATGATTACATTTCCTGCTTCGATCGAGTTATCCCCGTTGCTTCGAAAGTTCTTTTTTTTTTCTTTCTTTAAAAAAGATAATAGTGTCAAAATAATAAAATGAACAGTGCTCTCATGTCGGGCTTGTTGGGATTGGCTCACGGAAGCTGTTCCTCATTAAATCTCTTACGAATTCGTGTTAGTAGTGTTGTATATGATTTCTATAAGGAAACGGAAAGCGAAACCACGCGCTGAGGGCTGACAGCATGAGTATAAATGAGATTACTGGTGTGAAAAGTGATAGATAATTTCAAGCAATTTTACGTTGTACCGGAAAGCGTCACTTATGGTAAGTCAGAACCAACATTCATTTCGTGAAAATTTAGCTTCCGATAATCAACGATACTCTCGTCTGGATCGCACGATCCCAGACTGATAACAAGAGTGAAAAACTCAACAATATTAGTTACAGTATTACTGCTCCATCCCTCTATCTCAGTAGAATGTAATTACTCGATTGTCAGTCGTCATCTCAAATGTCATATTTTGACCATATTCTGCATCGTAGCGATGCATTTGACGGATTAGACGTATAGCCACCACATTGCTGGTGGATCGAGATGAAACTGCAGTGGCACAGAAACCGGCAGTAATATTTTGAAAGGGCGTGGCGACCGAAATCGGCGTATTACGGTTTTACAACACGTCCGTGTTATGTCGAAGGCCGACTGTGTGTGACAGTTTCATTTTTGAAAAGCTCGCGGCCTGTAGTGCGCGTTAGCAGGCATGAAAGCCACCGGCTCGTTGCCGGAATTATCAAAGCAAGGTTATATACAATTTTCGTCGCAGCCACGAGCCGAATAAGCCCGGCAGAATTATCTCTTTGAGTGAATCTCGCGCTGCTTTCTCTCCCAAACAACAACAGCAGTAATACTAAAAAAAGATGAGAGAGAGAGAGACGCGAGGGGGAAAAAAAGAATCGTACAGCCATTTTCCACAAAAATGTTCCGCAGCCGTAAAGCACTGGAATTGTTTAATTATAATGAAAATATTGGCAGACGCCGGTTCGGCGACCATTTGCTCCTGATATGCAGTAATTATTCGGTCGCCACGAAGCGCCCCGGGCTATAACAGCAGTCGGTAAAATTTAATAGCGCTATGCAAATACAATCCAAGTTAAATGTTGTCAGCGGCTGAACGCTGGACGCGCGCAGTCTGGGCAGTAGGGGCCGGCCTACCACCCCTCCCCCCCCCCCCCCCTCACCAGCCCTCATCCCCACCCTTCCTACCCTTCCCCCCCCCTTCCACTCAACTAGCACGTGCACACAGTGCGCCTCGTGGTGCAATTACCCGCGGCGAACCACCGCGGTACATGTGCAGCGCGCGATAGCACCGAAGCGTTAATTAAAAAACTGTAAACAGCGCCGCATCGGCGGCAGATTCTCTCTTTAATTCGCAAATAACTCGGCGATGCGATGCGCGCTGTCAGAGCCACTACAGGGCAGGCGTGGCTCACTTATCACCTATCGACACGCGCGATCGCATTACGTTAGCGCAGTTTTTAATAAATGCGCGAAGAGAAACGTTGCGAGTGAACTTTCTGTTTCGTTATCGGCTCCCCCTCTACTCTGATGCTGCAGGGTGGACCAGAAGACAGAATGCCAGTTAACACTAGGACGCCTAAGGGGGGGGGGGGGTTCGTTGAGCCCACAATTTTTTTATGTCCCCTGCTATTGCCCAAGTAACTTTCATACTACATATTCCCTTTGAGTTATAGTTATTGTTTGTTGGCTATTTTATGAAACGTTAGTGTCAATATATTTTATAGAAAATTCCTGCTTTGAAAGAAAAAATAAACTTACTACGGGTCCAACAAACCCCCTCTTAGGCTTACATGATATAGAAAATTTATCTTAGTAGGATATCGTATTTCTCATCTCTACAACAATGCAAGTTAGTTTCTTGTAGGTTGGTATTCTTGATATTCACAACAACCGGTTTACTTTCAGAGGAAGTGATTGTTGATGTCAGTCAGCTGTCATTTATCTTGCAAACTTGCAGTGAGTTAGTGCAGTTCCCAACACGCAGGCCTCCAGTAACTTTGGTGTCCTACACAGCAAAAACGAAACCAAGTAAAAACTTACTAATGTCAACAATGCACCAAGATTAATGCACTGTTGGAGGAGAGAAGAATAAATCCGAGATAAATGCATATTATAATTCCAATAAGGGGGAATTGAAACCATTGATCAAATGGCGCGTATGTACACCTGCAAGAGGGGAACAAAGAGATATTCCCTATCTGTATTTTACTCTCTCATCGACATTTGTGCTATCAATACAACCACCATATTCATCCAGCAACATCCAAGACGGAATGAAAATAAACACAACAAACGGAAACTTTATCTTCTGCAAGCTGGAATGGAACTAGTGAAATTGCAGGTAGAAGAAAGAAGTGCCAATGCAAGAGGGTTATCTAACCAAATTGTTCAATCAATGGAGACTATTCTACAAAAGAAAATCAAAGAAGTGACAACAGAAGCACGTCAGCCTCCTGCAGGGAAAGTTCGGTGCCATATTCGTGTAAGAAAAGGCAAAACAAAGAAGCAGAAGTACAACAATCTAAGTAAACCAAAACAGTATTGTGGACAGTGTGTGTAACACACATTCAGAAAAAACTGTGAAGTGTGTCTCTTGCCTTGAAGTTGAGGACTCAGAGTAGTCTATTGTATATGAACACATCTGCATTTTGTATTGTAATATGTCAATTTTTTATTCACTCAATTCAATATTTATAACAATTAACAACATTTATAAACCGATGCCTTAGTTAAAATACATAAACCATTTTTATAGTTGTAATTTTTCGTCAGTAAACGTATTTAATACTTGTGGGCACGCCGAACCCCCACTTAGGCACTCAAGTAAGAAAAAAAGGCTTGGGCGTCCTAGCGTTAACATGTAAATAACTTCGTTAGTTGTGAACCACGTTTATTTAGGTCAATGTTTAACATATTAAGATTATCTGTGGAAGGAAAAATCCCTCAAATGACGTCAATTTGCTATCTCGCAAAGTCCTGCTATTTTGTATGCATTGTCCATGACAGTGGTTAAGATCTGACGGGTTAATGCTCGAATTTCTGCATGGATATTCGCTTTGAGCTGCTGAAGTGTACGCGGTTTGTTCACCTACACACGTTCCTTAATACAATGAAGAGCCAAAGAAACTCGTACGCCTGCCTCATATCGTGTAGGGCAGGGGTCTCCAAACTACGGCCCGCGGGCCGAAACGGCTCGCGAGGGCCGGCAAATCTGCCCGCGTTAGCTGGCCGGACATCCCCGGTATCCAGCCCGCCAAATATTTGAGCTGGTACCTATACTGCCAACAATTGACTTTCGAGGCCTATCGCCACCAATACACCGCGACATTGGCTCTGCTACTCGCTACAAGACTACATAACTAAACTTATTGTTGCGCCGCTTGAAGTAACAATGCATTGACATACTCTACCTCTGTTACGTCTTGCAGTAATAGTGTTGCTAACAATGATTCTGAGATTTCGTTAACTTTGCAGGACGCTTTCGTGAAGAATGTGCAGTGACATACTTTTTTGTCGGTGAAATTCGCCAGAATAAAATATTCTAGAATTTCGGTCAGGTACGTCCACCAATAAAAACTATGTAATTAAATAAAAATCGTAGTTCGTTTTTGTGCTAGCTATTCCCACAACCTTAGATTTTTGCGATTTCATCTATCCTTTAGCCTTACATTATGGTGATCATGGACTGCTAGGGTGCTTTAATCCCACTAGGTAGATCTTGGCCCTTATGACTTCGTGGAGGAGTCAATGTGGCCCGCTGACTAAAAAGTTTGGAGACCCCTGGTGTAGGGCCCCCGCGAGAACGCAGAAGTGCCGGAACACGACGTGGCAAGGGCTCATCTGATGTCTGAAGTAGTGCCGGAGGGAACTGACACCATGAATCCTGCAGGGCTGTCCATAAATACGTAAGAGTTCAAATGGTTCAAATGGCTCTGAGCACTGTGGGACTCAACTGCTGAGGTCATTAGTCCCCTAGAACTTAGAACTAGTTAAATCTAACTAACCTAAGGACATCACAAACATCCATGCCCGAGGCAGGATGCGAACCTGCGACCGTAGCGGTCTTGCGGTTCCAGACTGCAGCGCCTTTAACCGCACGGCCACTTCGGCCGGCTATGTAAGAGTACGAGGGGTTGGAGATCTCTTCTGAACAGCACGTTGCAAGGCATTCCAGATATGCTCAATTATGATTATGTATGGGGAGTTTAGTGGCAGGCGGAAGTTTGTAAACTCAGAAGAGTGATCCTGGAGCCACTGTAGCAATTCTGGATATCGGGTGTTTCGTAGCGTCCAGCTGTTATTGCCCGTCGGAATGCACAATGGATATGAATGGATGCAAGTGATCAGACAGGATGCTTAAGTACATGTCACCCGTGAGACTCGTATCTAGACGTATCAGGGCTCCCACATCATTCCAACTGCACACGCCCCACACCATTACAGAGCCTCCACCAGCCTGAAAAGTCGCGTGCTGACATGCAGGGTCCACGGATTCATGAGGTTGTCACGTACATCCGCTCGATACAGTTTGAAACGAGACTCGTCCGACCAGACAACATGTTTCCAATCATCACCAGTCCAATGCCGGTGTTGACGGGCCCAGGCGAGGCGTAAAGCATTGTGTCGTGCAGTCATCAAGGATACACGAGTGGGCCTTCGGGTCCGAAAGCCCATATCGATGATGCTTCGTTGAATGGTCCGCACGCTGACACTTGTTGATGGCCCACTATTGAAATCTGCAACAATTTGCGGAGGGTTGCACTTCTGTCACGTTGAACGATTCTCTTCAGCCGTCGTTGGTCCCGTTCTTGCAGGAACTTTTTCCGGCAGCAGCGATGTCGGAAATACAATGTTTTACAGGATTCATGATAATCACGGTACACTCGTGAAATGGTCGTACGGGAAAATCCTCACTTAATTACTACCTCGGAGGCGTAGTGCCCCACCGCCGACTATAACACCACGTTCAAATTCACTTAAATCTTGATAACTTGCCATTGTAACGGCGGTAACCGATCTTAGAACTGCGCCAGACACTTATTTTATATAGGCTCTGCCGGTCGCAGCGCCGTATTCTGCCTGTTTACATATCTCTGTATTTGAATACGCATGCCTATACTAATTTCTTTGGCGCTTCAGTGTATATCCCCACAGGAAGTAATCCGGGTGCCGTCAGGTCGGGGGAACGTGGCAGCCAGTTAACATGGAAAATTCTTGGAATTATCCACTCACCGAACAGTTGCCGCAGAAGGTTCATTGTGGCTCTGGCTGTATGGCGGTTCGGCCCATCCTACTAAAACCACATTTCGAGACGATTTTCTACTGCAGGCCGTAAAAAGAAAATATCAGTAATATTCCGATATACCTCACCAGTAATTGAGAAATTGTTACCGTTGTCAGTTTCGAAGAAGTAAGGCCCGAAACTTCCTGCGAGGTGACCCAGACTACACCGTGCACTTGATAGGGTGCAGTTGCCGCTCATGAATTATCCTTGGATTTGCCGTTCCCAGAAGCGACACGTCTGTTTATTGACGAAGCCGTTCAGATGGAAATGAGCTTCGTGTGACATGATGAGTTGACGAATAAATTTATTGTTTTGCTTTTCTAATTCTTGGATGTGTGTCGCAAAATTTCGGCGTGGTTCGTGGTTCAGCGATTTCAGTTCCTGCACAAACTGTATTTTGTATGGAAACATCTTTAAGTCATGTTTTAAATTTCTCTTTAAGGATATTCGGGACAGCCCTAATTACTTAGAATGCCTTCTTGTTGATGTTTCTGGTTTTTCTTCGACAGTGGTCTTAGCTCTTCCAATTTTATTTTTCTCTGCGAGTCGAACGTGGTCTGCTGGTAGGTGGAAGCTTCATCACAGAACACTTTCCCTCTAAGCGTGTCATTAGTTGCCGAATCATCGTCGCTGAGGGTCCGTGTCTGACGTGGAAATTGTGGTTTGCGTCAAGATAATAGACCTGTTACTTTGAAAATAAAATTCCACTAGTTCCAGTTGTTCTTCTTTGGTGTGCTTCATCATGCACGATCTTCAAAGTACCAGTTCGCCTGGCTAGCTGAGTGGTAACGTGTTTGTCTCCTGTGCAGCTGGTCCGGGTTCAATCCTCGGCCAGCTTTGACATCTTCTCCACTCGTAGACTGGGTGTTGTGTTACCGTCTTCATCATTCATCATCACCGACATGCAAATCGCCCAGTGTGGCCTAACCTGAAATAAGATGTGCACTCGACGGCCGAGCTCCCCTGGAAGGGGCCTCCCGGCCATACGATCATTTCATTTTTTTCCTCCAAAGCATAAAGTTATGGTTGGTTGATTGTTTGATTTGGAGGAAGGGGACCAAACAGCGAGGTCATCCGTCTAATCGGCTTAGGGCGGTGAAGGAAACAAGCCGTGCCCTTTCAAAGGAACCATCTAGGCTTTTGCCTGAAGCGATTTAGGGATATCACGGAAACCTAAAATCAAGATGGGCGGACGCGGGTTTGAAACATCGTCCTCCCGAATGCGAGCCCAGTGTGCAAAGCACTGCGCCACCTCGCTCGGTCATCAAAAATGTTCAAATGTGTGTGAAATCTTATGCTAAGGTCATCAGTCAATGGCGTCAATGGCTCTGAGCACTATGGGACTTAACATCTATGGTCATCAGTCCCCTAGAACTTAGAACTACTTAAACCTAACTAACCTAAGGACATCACACAACACCCTGTCATCAGGTCATCAGTCCCTAAGCTTACACACTACTTAACCTAAATTATCCTGAGGACAAACACACACACCCATGCCCGAGGGAGGTCTCGAACCTCCGTCGAGACCAGCCGCATTGTCCATGACTGCAGCGCCTGAAACCGCACGGCTAATCCCGCGCGGCAAGCTCGGTCATCAAGTTATCATATGCACCTCTAACAAAAGAAACACAACCGTTACCAAACAAGATATATAATAAACTCCTCCCGAACAGGCCATGAAGGCCCAACGGTACCGACCGGCCGCCGTGTCATCCTCAGTTCACGGGCATCACCGAATGCGGCGGATATGGAGCAACATGTGGTCAGCACACCGCTCTCCCGGCCGTATGTCAGTTTATGAGACCGGAGCCGCTACTTCTCAATCAAGCAGCTCCTCAGTTTGCCTGACACGGGCTGAGTGCACCCCGCTTGCCAACAGCGCTCGGCAGATCGGAGCTCCAACCGCTAGCCCATTTCGACAGCGCTTAACTTCGGTGGCCTGGCGGAAACCGGTGTTACCACTGCCGCAAGGCCCTTCTAGGGGAGTTCGGCCGTCGGGTGTACGTCTTATTTCAGATGACGCCGCAATGGACGACTTGCGTGTCTGTGATGATGAATGATAAGGACAACGCAACACCCAGCCCACGAGCGAAGAAAATCTCCACCCCTTCCGGGAATCGAAGCCGGCCCCGCTGCATGACAGGCAAACACCTTTCCACTCAGTCAAGCAGGCGGACTATACAAGATATATGTACATGTTAAATTCTACCCTGACTTCTGGCCCACGTGTCCATCTGCACCCCGATGACCACTCACCCACGCGTCTCACTGACCTTTGAGGTTAGACGCAGACTTCCTGCTGCTGCCGAGTCGCATGCGGCCAGGTCTCTAATTCGATGTCCAAGATCAGATCAGAAATATCTGGAAACATCTATGTAATACGAATTTCACCACTGTATATGACGAGAAAGTGAGAAATTGGAGAGTACTGTATAGTGAGTTTAGAAGGAGTAGTAGCAGGATGGGTCGGCGAGGAAAGTTCAGTGACTTAAAACGTGCAGTTGTCATTGGATGTCAACTGAGTAACATATTCACCGGGGACGTTGAGAGGGAACAGTTTGTTCCATCTCTTATAATTAGTTTTTTGTTGCATTATATTGAATATACTTTCAACAATTTTTTTTGTTTAACTCGAGTGAAGAAGTGGACTACCTGTTTATTTAATTCATAATTACATAAATGCACGTCCTTTTCTTAATCCCTCTACGTTGCCTTGGGTTAATTAACTTTGGGGTTTGTGTTAAGAGCTCCTCTGCTGGTAGTACCAAGGCAGAGATGTGGCCACCCTGTAGGTCGGTTTAGTGCCAACCTAAGCATGGAGTAAAGACAGCGATGATGCACCTGTTTTCCAGGGGGTAGTTCGGGGTTGGTAACAGGTCCTCCTCCTCTCGTCGTAAGGGGAACGGCCGTTGAGAGCCGCCATGATAGTCTCTCTTGGGGTAGCGGCTGAACTGAGCGGACGGAATCGAGGGCGATCTCCGTCTTTGCCACCAATATCACTGTGGGATGAGGTATTATGTGTTACACTTATTAATCCGCTCTTTTCCAAGACTGGATTAGTTGGCGTGTCTTTACGGCCATTCATTCATTTTTTGAGAAATTTTGCCTGTACAATTAAAGTTTTCAGTTAGGGTTTCTTTTCCAGAGGTGAGCATGGGGGCTAGCGTTATCCATTTATAGTGCTGCAATCACTTGGTGCCTTCAGCACACGAGAGCAGCAATAGCTCTAAAAAAATCGTATAGTTTCACTTTTAGAAGCAGCGTTTTGCAGTAAAGTAACCTGGGGCCTCATCCCGCCTAGTTAACTTAACACGTGGTCGTAACGGCTGATGAATAATTTAGATGACGATTCTGTTTAATACCTGGCAAGAGATGCGTGTGTTTCGTGTGAGTTACTTAAGGTTCTAAGCGTGTGACGTAATTTCTTTAGGCCATCTCATCAATTTTGTTCACGGATCCTTCTAACCCCCATTTGCAAGCAGCACGTCTTAACCACTTTGATAAAGAATAGGACGAGCGTGTGGATAATTGTATAGAATGGAAAGCAAGAACGAACAGAGAGGTGAGTACAAAGAAATCAGCTGTTGGTACCGGCCACCCACGTGGTGTCGAATTGCAGTGCCAGCGAGCTACCTGTTCGTTCTTGGAAATTGGTTAAGGTGAGGATGCTTGCGTGTGCTGTTAATCGTTTATTTGCGTGTGCCATATTTCAGAGGATGTTTTATTTTTTTAAGAATTTGCTTTCTTTTGTGTATGTGGGAGACGTTTGTGTCTGCTTTGTCCCCCGTTTTCCTGCAAAAATAATTTTTGTTATTCGGCCCAAGTAGTAATCTTGGGTGCGAATTTCGATCACTGTCCCAGCAGACGGACCACAAGGCCAGCAATGTAGTTCCATCCTCTTTCCCAGTGCTTAAAGTATCAGTGAGATGCCTGTTAGTTTAAGCACTTTCAGTGCGAGACAAAACTAGAAGATATTTGTAGAGTCAAATTTTCACTCTACAGCGGAGTGTGCGCTGATATGAAACTTCCCGGCAGATCAAAACTGTGTGCCGGACCGAGACTCGAACTCGGGACCGTTGCCTTTCGCGGGCAAGTGCTCTACCAACTGAACTACCCAAGCACGACTCACGCCCCGTCCTCACAGCTTTACTTCTGGCAGTACCTCATCTCCTACCTTCCAAACTTTACAGAAGCTCTCCTGCGAACCATTCTAGAAACATCCCCCAGGCTGTGGCTAAGCCATGTCTCCACAATATCCTTTCTTTCAGGAGTGCTAGTTCTGCAAGGTTCGCAGGAGAGCTTCTGTAAAGTTTGGAAGGTAGGAGACGAGGTACTGGCAGAAGTAAAGCTGTGAGGACGGGGCGTGAGTCGCGCTTTGGTAGCTCAGTTGGTAGAGCACTTGCCCGCGAAAGGCAAAGGTCCCGAGTTCGAGTCTCGGTCCGGCACACAGTTTTGATTTGCCAGGAAGTTTCTTAGAAGTTATTTGATTTGGCTTTGTTTGCTGCAATTATTATGTTTGTAAAGTTTCTGGGAATGTAGATAATAAATGTCTTATAAACTCGATGTCATGGATTTAGTGGCCATTACAAACCCCAGTCCTGTGTAGAGAGCAATGTTAACAACAAAGTGGAGTCCTTATAAATCATGTGGCACTTACTTACTTGCCAACTTGGTTCCTTGACCCCTCCCCCACGTTATCCGTTGCGCACTTTTAACATAATAACCAGACGTCGGGCTGGCCCCCTTAAGTTCAATCCTTCCGAGCATTGAACCACGCGGGTAAGCACGTGTAAATGAGGCGCCTTTGCCACACACACGTCCGGCACACTCTAGCATAGATAGAAGGAAAGAGAGGAAGAGAGATACAAAGGTAACGATACATAACCAGATGGAAAACTTTCAATGTTTCAAACCTTCTAAACCTCTGCAAGTCTACCAGTGGTGATGCCACCGTTAAGTGGAATCGCGAGGTGATAGAGTGATTCCAGAATGAGATTTTCACTGTGCAGCGGAGTGTGCGCTGATATGAAACTTCCTGGCAGATTAAAACTGTGTGCCCGACCGAGACTCAAACTCGGGACCTTTGCCTTTCGCGGGCAAGTGCTCTACCAACTGAGCTACCGAAGCACGATTCACGCCCGGTACTCACAGCTTTACTTCTGCCAGTACCTCGTCTCCTACCTTCCAAACTTTACAGAAGCTCTCCTGCGAACCTTGCAGAACTAACACTCCTGAAAGAAAGGATATTGCGGAGACATGGTTTAGCCACAGCCTGGGGAATGTTTCCAGAATGAGATTTTCACTCTGCAGCGGAGTGTGCGCTGATATGAAACTTCCTGGCAGATTAAAACTGTGTGCCCGACATGAGTACCGGACGTGAGTCGTGCTTCGGTAGCTCAGATGGTAGAGCACTTGCCCGCGAAAGGCAAAGGTCCCGAGTTCGAGTCTCGGTTGGGCACACAGTTTTAATCTGCCAGGGAGTTTCATGAGAGAGTGATTGTTGACGAGGGCCCGAGCATTCAGCTTAGGTTCCCAGATACGTGAGGGCTCGAAGACTTTTTAAGTAATGCAACCCAATACATGGTCCTCGACGGCGAGTGTTCATCAGAGACAAGGGTGCCCCAGGGAAGTGACATAGGACCGCTTTGATTCTCTGTACAGGTTGGACATTAATAAGACGGATTCGTGAGTGGAAACACAGGAATAAAGGACCCATGAGCATGTATCCGGAAAGCCATCATTGCCACGGTAGATGGAGCTGACTAATGGCGGTTCCTCTGACCACGTAACGCGTGTTCCTTGTCTGCTGCAGGCTGTGTGATTGACGCAGCGTGTTGTAAGCAGCGGAGTGGTCCGGTATTCTCGTCGGGAACAAGCACAGATGGTGTTTGTGTACGGCCAAGCAGATGGAAACGGTCGAGAGGCGGCACAGCTATACCAGAACAAGTACCCTCAGAGACACCAACCACATCACACATTTGTGCGATCATGGGTTGTTTCAGACAGACAAACATGCAGGGAGACAGCGGTCTGTGCTTGCACCAGACTTGCGAGGACCGTGGTCTACAGGATACTGAGACGAACCCTAGTACAAGCTCCAAATCTGGTGTACGCTCAGTTCCCCTCCCTGCACGTTCGTCTGAAGATCCTCGCACCGGACGAGGCAGCTAACGCTGACACGGAGCAGTACGAGTTTTTGTGACGTCACTTCCTGTTCATTTCAAGTTGAGGAGGCGTCGGCACGCGTGAAACACAGAATATGTTCCACTGTGTTTCTGCAACGTACTACGAAACGTTGAGCCAAGAACGCTCTCTACGTCTGAAGCAGAACGTAAGAGACGCAACACAGAATTCCGTCGTTTGCAGTTGAACCCCATAGTTGGTGAAGATTTTTACGTTATAACTTACGACCCGTGGAAATATGCTGTTTAAAAGCACCGGCACATTGAGAATGTCTTGAAAACGCGTCATTACTGGTACGATTCGTTGTAATAAAATGGCGGGAAGCGTCATATTATCGGTTAAACAATTTTCGTATTAAAACTTTCATGTATGCCGTTTTAAGGCAACGGCACTTTGAAAATGTTTGAAAAACGCTTTGTTATTAATAAGATTTGTTGTAAGTAAATGTCAGTATATACGTGTCAACGACTAAAGCTTTGTACGAGAAAATACAAGGTTATATAGTACAGAAGTTAGCATAGTGAAGTGTATAGAGGCGCTGAGTTACGAACAAAAACTGACGGTTCCAGTTTTTTATTCACTTTCGCGTTTTATAAAATATTTTCTGACTTTCTTATGAAATTAATAAAAATATTTTGCGTTATATTCGATGTTACAAGGGTCAGTCAAAAAGTAATGTCTTCTTTTTTTTAATTTTTGTAAGGAACTTCAAATGCAACTACATAAGTTGAAAACCACAACACTGATGATTAATTTGCGATTTTTTAGTATAACACTCGTGAATTTCCACAGTTTTAGTCCATCTATCGACAAGGGCAGTGTTGCAAAATGCACGGTCCTACTTCTAAAAGCATTGGCGCACGGACGTTTTTACGGCGTCCTCTTCTCCAAAGTGAATCTCGCGAGGAACTTCTTTCAGGGGACCGAAGTCTGGTGGTGCCAGGTCAGAGCTGTGTGGGAGTAGAGGCAAGACTTCGCGTCCAGTTTTCGCAATCTCTTGAGTGGTGTGACTACTGGTATGCGATCTTGCATTGTCATGCAAAAGGAGGACATCCGCCAGAGCTTTGTTGAGCGCACTTTCTGAAGACGTGCTTTAAGCCGCTGGAGGATTATGACTATTGCACAGAAATTATTGTGCATACTTACTCTAAAGAATCAACGATAATCTCACCTTCTGTATAGCAGAATACGTAGCCATAACTTTCCCTGCTGATCACACAGTTCTGAAATTCTTCTTCTCCCATGAATTTTTGTGATGTCATTCCATTTACATTCTCTCTGATTCTGGTTGAAACAAATGGACTTATGTTTCGTCTCCGGTCATGCCATTTCCCAGAATCTCGTCCCCTTCCGAACCCGAGCGCTGCAAGAATTGGGAAGCAATCGTTTTTCTTGTCTCTTTATTCTGTCAGTTAACACCATTGGTACCAGAGCTGCAGAAACCTTTGGGTATTCCAGTTACTGAATAATCATCACACTGCCTTTACTGAGGGAGGTAATGCGAAGCAAATCATGTTCAGTCACCGGACGGTCACCACGAATGGTGTCATCGACTCGCTGATGCTGTGGGGAGTCGCTGCAGTCAACAGCCTGCCGACCCGAGTTTCGTCAGCGACCTTCGTTACAGCAGCGAAACCGTCGTACAACAGTGCTGACATCCTCTGTTGCACCAGCGTACACACTTTTCAGTCTTTCATGAATGCGGCTGTACGCTTCGCCTTCTGCATTCAATAATTGTATCACAGAGCGCTATCTAATACAGCTAACTCGGCCATCTTACAAGCGACTGCAGTACTGGCATCTGTTGATGCAGAACTTTACTACTGCAGTGAACTGGAGACGAAGTTTTGCAGAATAGCTCTAAATTCAAATTTTTCGCTTGTTGTACCGGCCGATGCGGCCGTGCGGTTCTAGGCGCTGCAGTCTGGAACCGTGAGACTGCTACGGTCGCAGGTTCGAATCCTGCCTCGGGCATGGATGTGTGTGATGTCCTTAGGTTAGTTAGGTTTAACTAGTTCTAAGTTATAGGGTACTAATGACCTCAGAAGTTGAGTCCCATAGTGCTCAGAGCCATTTGAACAATTTTTCACTTGTTGTTATGGTCTTCAAAGACTGGTTTGAAACAGCTCTCCATGCTACTCTGTCCTGTGCAAGCCTCTTCATCTCCGAGTAACTACTGCCAGCTACATCCTTCTGGGTCTGTTTAGTGTATTCATCTCAAGGCATCCCTCTACGCTTTTCATCCTCCACGCTTCCCTCCAGTACTAAATTGGTGATCCCTTGATGCCTCAGAACGTGTCCTACTAACCGATCTCTTCTTCTAGTCAATTTGTGCCACAAATTCCTCTTCTGCCCACTTCTATTCGGTACCTCCTCATTAGTTACATACTCTGCCCCTCTGATCTTCAGCATTCTCCTATAGCACCAAATTTCGAAAGTTTCTTTTCTCTTTATGTCTACACCGTTGATCGTCCATATTTCAATTCCATATAAACTTTCAGAGAAGACTTCCTGACACTTAAATCTATACTCGATGTTAACAAATTTCTCTTCTTCAGAAACGTTTTTCCTTGGATTGAAGGTCCACATTTTATATCCCCACTACTTCGACCATCATTAGTTATTTTGATGGTCAAATAGCAAAACCCATCTACTACTTCAGTGTCTCATTTTCTAATCTAATTCCCTGAGCGTCATCTCATTTAAGTCAACAATTGACTTAGTACCTTTCCAGATACTGTCCATTCTGCTCAACTATTTTTGCAAGTCCTTTGCTGTCTCTGACAGAATTACAAGTCTCAAGCGTTTTAGTTCTTCTCCCTGGATTTTAATTCTTACTAAAAACTTTTCTTTTGTTTCCTTTACTGCTTGTTCAGTCTTCACATTGAATAACATGGGGAATAGGTGCGAGAGTCGTGTGTTAAATGTATCTGATACGTCTGATACGCGTACGTCACTGTAATGATAGCGTGTGTGGTGTGGTGTGGTGTGGTGTTTGTGTTGTGTGACGATGGAACAAGTGAGAGGGTGAAATGGGGTGCCGGCACACAGCCAATTCCTCTCTAATAGCACCGAGGCAGCTGCTGAGTTTGACATCTCCACCCTACGGACGTGTCACCATCAACAGTGTCACATGTCCTCAGGCCACGATACACTTCGGAGATGTATGGAATTTAAGCCAGGGCATCAGGGCAAAGTCAGCTGATCAGGAACTGTACACCATCGCCACTCATCCTTTTTCCCGGGGAGGCAGAGGGGAGCTGCCGACAGCGCGTGGAGTTCCCAGGTAGTCACCCATCCAATGTACCGGACACCCCCCGACATGGGTTAAATTTGGTGATCGGAGAGGAGCCGGTGTATCCAATCAGTCACGGCCATTCACTTTCTATGTGCCTTGAAATAGCGTATCTAACGGCTTCAAAACTATCCTGACTGTATTCGTCCAGTATTTGAGGATTATAGCCCCTAGCGACTTCCAACAGACTGTAGACATTATTTGCAACCTTTTCGATACTTTTTATCTCTGATACACCTCACAAAATGCTGAGGAAAGAAACTTTATCGCTAACTACATTTTCGATGTTCATTTGGTAAAACTTCAGTATCGGGAATCAAGTTCTAATTTATTATTCTTTACTAGTAACTCTATTCGCATTGATTTTGCAGACTGTATCCAAATTCAGTTAAGCGCCAAAGAAACTGGTGTGGGCATGTGTATTCAAATACAGAGATACGAGGGCTGTCCACAAAGTACATTACGTTTTGGAATTAAAAATAAATAAAGTATTGGAAATTTTTTTTATTATATACAGATGAAAGCCACACTTAAATACTACTTTTCTACATAGTTGCCATTTAAATTAAGGCACTTATGGTAGCGATGGACGAGCTTGGAAATTCCTTCGTCGTAAAATTCGGCCGCCTGCGCCTTCAACCACGTGGTTACCTCTTCTTGAAGCTGTGCGTCGTCATCAAAACGCTGCATAGCCAACCACTTCTGCATTGCTGGGAATAAGTGAAAGTCGCTCGGTGCCAGGTCGGGACTGTACGGTGGATGAGGAAACAACTACCATTTAAAAAATTCGAGAACTTCACGAGTGGGATTTGCCGTGTGGGCCCGGGCGTTGTCGTGAATCAGGAAGATCTTTGAGCCCAACTTTCTCCTGAGCTTATTTTGTATTGCTCTTCTGAGGTTGCGCAGAGTTTGGCAATACCTTTGAGAGGTTATTGCAGTGCCTCTTTCCAGGAAATCCACAAAAATCACACCTTTTCTGTCCCAAAAGACAGTCGCCATCACCTTCCTTGTCGACATTGTCTGCATGCATTTCGTGGGTTTTTGGGGGGAATTTGTGTGCCCCCACTGCATTGACTGCAATTTTGTCTCGCAGTTCACATGATTAACCCATGTTTCGTCACCAGTAACGATGCGATCGAGTAATGAGTCGCCATCTTTCTCGTAAGCGTCCAAAAACGTTAACGCTGCAGCCATTCGCTGATTTTTGTGAATCTCTGTCAAGATTTTTGGTATCCATCTTGCACAAAACTTGTGGTAACCAAGTTTTTCGGTAATGATTTCGTGCAACAAACTTCGTGAAATTTGTGGAAAACTCATAGAGAGTTACGTTATTGTGAAATTACGGTTTTCACGGACCGCGGAATCGACTTTTTCGACAAGTTCGGCAGTCACTATGCTGGGTCTTCCACTTCGCTCTTCGTCGTGAACGTTTGTTCAGCCATTTTTCAATTTTATGACCCACTGACGCACTCCACTTTCAGTGATTATGTTGTCCCCATAACTTCACAAAGCTGCCGATAGATTTCTATCGGTGTACAGTTTTTTGCAGTCAGAAACCTTATTACAGCACGCACTTCACACTTCGCGGCATTTTCAATTAACGCTGACATTTCAAACTGTCACAGTAACTCAACGGAGTACAGCACGAACCTCTCACTAGCACGGCAGGATACCGACTGAGCGGCGGAATGCCATGACACCAAGATAGCCGCGCTAACCCCGCCCCTAACGGACACAAACGATAACGTAATGTACTTTGTGGATAGCCCTCGTATGTAAACAGGCAGAATACGGCGCTCCGAGCGGCAAAGCCTATATAAGTGTCTGGCGCAGTTGTTACATCGGTTACCGCCGTTACAATGGCAGGTTATCAAGATTTAAGTGAGTTTGAACGCGGTGTTACAGTCGGCGGTGGGGCACTACGTCTCCGAGGTAGCGATGAAGTGGGGATTTTCCCGTACGACCATTTCACGAGTGTACCGTGATTATCATGAATCCTGTAAAACATTGTATTTCCGACATCGCTGCTGCCGGAGAAAGATCCTGCAAGAACCGGGCCAACGACGACTGAAAAGAATCGTTCGACTTGACAGAAGTGCAATCCTTCCGCAAATTGCTGCAGATTTCAATGCTAGGCCATCAACAAGTGTCAGCTTGCGAACCATTTAATGAAGCATCATCGATTTGGGCTTTCAGACCGAAGGCCCACTCCTGTGCCCTTGATGACTGCACGATACAAAGCTTTACGCCTCGCCTGGGCCCGTCAACATCGACATTGGACTGTTTATGACTGGAAACAAGTTCCCTGGTCGTTTCTAATTGTATCGCTCTAATGGACGTGTTGTATATACACAACCTCATGAATCAATGGACCCTGCTTGTCAGCAGCGGACTGTTCAAGTTGGTGGAGGCTCTTTAATGGTGAGGGGTGCATGCAGTTGGTGTGATATGGAACCCCTAGTACGTGTAGATACGACTCTGACTGGTCCTGTCTCATCATCTGCATACATTCATGTCCATTGTGCATTCCGACGGACTTCGGAAATTCCAGCAGGACTATGCGACACCCCACACGTCCAGAATTGCTAAAGTATGGGTCCAGGAACACTCTTCTGAGTTTAAACACTCCCGCAGACTACCAGGCTCCCCAGACGTGAAAATTATTGGGATGCTTCGCAACGTGCTATTCAGGACAGATCTCAACCCCTTCGTAATCTTGGTGATTTGTGTACAGCCCTGGATTCATGTTGTCAATTCCCTCTAGCACTACTTCAGATATAAGCCGAGTCCATGCCAAGTCGTGTTGCGGCACTTCTGCCTAGACTATATTAGGCAGGTGTAGCAGCTTCTTTCGCTCTTCAGTGAAAATTACTCAATGTAGCTGCCAGATTGTGTCATTGCACGATACGTAGTTCAGGACGTATGACGTCATAAACATTGAGATGCCTAAAAAGCTAGTTTTTCTTAAAATGGAGCACAAATTATCTAGTCTATACTCATCCAGCGTTTGATGATAAGAGCACTTATCGACTTACTTTGCAGTTCCATTCTTTAAAGAAACAGGGTGGGGTTACTGGTTAGAATAGATCGCCTGAGGTATATACCCAGAACGTGGATATGCTGATCTGCAATTTGAATAGAAAATGTTGATTTAGTATCTCGCATACTAAACTCAAAGCTACAAGAAATCTCAATGCTACGAGTACAAAATTTCACTACACTGTGCAGTATTCTTACATCCACTAAAGATGTCAATCCCAGTGACGGCACTCATAAAAAATTATTTTTTTTTTCTTTATTGTGATTTCATGCCCCTGCCCCATACGGGCAGGGGAGGGCTGGCAGCAGCACAATCCGCCGCTCTTCAGCCGAGTGAATGACAACTAAAACAAGAATAAAATAATACATACATAAGGAGGTAAAAAAGGGGAACATAAAACAGAGTAAGGGGAGAAAATGGAGGTAAAAATACACTGACATGTAGAAGTTCATTGGGGACAGTTAAAAAAGTCACCAGAAAGTTAAAAAACACAGTTGGCGATTCTTAAAACACAGAAGACACTGGATGCGCATGCACAGGTTAAAAGTTGGCCACAGTATTAAAAACACTCCGAAACAACACACTTAAAAACCCACTTGGAGCACACACGATGAAGAATAAAACTGCCAGGCGGGACCTGCCGAGGGAAAGGTCAGAGAGGATGGAAAAGGAGGGGAGAGCATGGGGCAGCTGGGGAAGCGGCGGGATGAAGAGAGGAGGGGCAACCGTGGGTTCACGAAGAGGCAGGAGACACATGGGGCGGGAGAGGAAAAGGGAAGACAGGGCAGGAGGGAGCGCAGAGACACTGAAAGAAGGCACAAGAGATGGACGGGGAGTAGGAGGGGAAATCCGCTCAGAAGGAGGGAGGGGGAGGAGAGGGAGCCCTGAGGAGGAGGCAGGAAGAGGGGGTTAGAGTTGGTAGGAAGGGTAGATGTCAGGGCGAAGCTCATCATCCGGGAGTGGTAGACGGTGGAAGTTGTGTTGGGAAAGGAGATGGAGGGTGTGGAGATGGAGAGAGGGAGGGACACAACGGTAAAGGCGCGGCAACTGGTTGGGAGTGGAGAGGAAGGGAGACACCAGGGGGTGAGGGGGATCAAGGCAGCGGACAATATATAGTGTGCGGATGTGTTCAAGGAAAAGGAGAAGGTGGGGGAAGGGGATGAGGTCATAGAGGATGCGCGTGGGGGACGGAAGGCGGATGCGGATAAAAAATTAACAGAAGCATTCTAAAAGTAACTTCAACAAAACTCTTGCATTATCGAGAACATGTTTCGCGTAGCACGAAATACTGTATTGACACACATATCGCTGTTACACATGTGTTTATCCTGTCGACTTTAACCTGAGTGTATCCTTGATTTTAATTTCCATTAGGATTAATTCTTAATTATAAATTGTTCACCATGCCACTCAAAGCATTCATAACCCTAGAACGGATGGGCTGGGGCTCTCAGACCCAAGCGGATTTAGTTTTCAAAAATATCCACAAGAGTGCACTACTTGCGAGTCAGCCATCCATTGTAGCTTTCAGTTAATGTTCCTAGAGAAAGTGTTATCATTTTTCTTAGTTCGCCAGTTGATTGTTGACGTGGAGGGAAGCGTGTTGTGGGTCTGAGATACCCAGTCCGTCCGTTTACGTTAGCTTCTTCTGCTTACGCACACTTCTTGTTATACTGACAGAGCAATAAAACTGCTCGAAAATGGCCTGGCAGCGTCCTCTAAGTGATGAAGAAATTGAAAAACTGTCATTAGAAAGTGATAATGATGATTCGGATGTAGATACTGATTTTATTCTCGAAAGTGATAACAACACAGAAAGCGAAATGAGCGACGAACAGCTGGACAGCGAAGATAACGTCGTTGTTCATGCGAGAAACGTGAGTACACCCACTAATACATCTCGAGATTCTGTATCAACTAGTGTGGTTGGTTCTGGTCCCTCTTCCAGTGATTCATCACCTTACTATTTGTCGAGAGGTGGACGAACTAAATGGCAGAAAAAGGTTCCCAACCAAAATGTACGTACCAGATCACAAGATAATTACGCATTTGCCTTGTCAGTGGGGAAGCCAGAAATGCTAACAACATTGTCGAGGCCTGGAAGCTGTTCACTGAAAACGATTTGCACGATATGATAATAGAGAGCACAAATACTTACATAGATCACTGCAAGGAACTTGTAGAAAGAGGAGTTCCAGGCATTTTTGGGTCTTTTGCACATTTCTGGCGTTCTTCACGGAGGCAAAATGAATATGGAAGAATTTTGGGACACTTGTGACACAGGGACAGAAATCTTCCCTCCAAGTATGTCACTGCGAAGATTTCGTTTTCTTCTGAGATGTGTTAGGTTAGATAATATTCACACAAGAGAGAACGTAAAAAAAGTGATAAAGTGGCCCCTGTACGTGATGTTATCGAAGGATTCACAAAAAACTGCACAAGGCATTACACAACAATTGAATACCTTACAGTGGACGAGATGTTACTATCTTTTCGGCGACGTTGTTCCTTCAGAATGTACATTCTTTCAAAACCCGGAAAGTATGGGATCAAAATATTTATCTTGGCAGATGCAAAAACGTACTATGTGAAAAACTTGGAAGTATATGTAGGGCAACAACCTCCAGGTTTCTTCCATATGAGTAACGCAGCTGACGATGTTGCGCTCAGACATGTGGAGCCAGTGAAGGGAACACGAAGGAATAGTACCCTTGACAACTGTTTCACAAGCTGCACTCTTGCGAGAAAACTGATCACAGACCGTAACCTTACACTCGTTGGGACACTGCGCAAAAATAAAAGAGATATTCCATTGGAATTCTTGCCTCACAAGAAAAGAGAAATACATTCGTCCATATTTTAATTTTGCGACAATTTCACATTGGTGTTATAGGTGCCAAAGAAAAATAAATGTGTATTTTACTGTCTTCAATGCATACAAACAATAAAATCGATGAAGAAACCGTTAATATGAAGAAGCCAGAAATTATTACATTCTACAATTCAACAAAGAGTGGAGTGGACGTGGTTGATGCCATGTGTTCAGAATATAACGTTGGAAGGCAAACAAGACGCTGGCCATTGTGCATGTTTTATGCCATTTTGAACATTGCTGGTATAAATGCATTTGTGATATACAAAGCAAACACAGGACTGGATATTTTAAGAAGGGTATTTCTCAAGCAACTCGGTTTGGAATTCGTAAAACCACACATGGCACAGGGAGCTAACCAGAGGAATCTCCCGAGCAACATTTGACAGCTGGCATCACGTCTATCTGGGATTACCATTGACAAGGAAGTTGTTCCAGAAGGAAAACGAGGTCGTTGTTACAAATGCAAAGACAATTTTTTTTTGGTCATCAGTCTACTGACTGGTTTGATGCGGCCCGCCACGAATTCCTTTCCTGTGCTAACCTCTTCATCTCAGAGTAGCACTTGCAACCTACGTCCTCAATTATTTGCTTGACATATTCCAATCTCTGTCTTCCTCTACAGTTTTTGCCCTCTACAGCTCCCTCTAGTACCATGGAAGTCATTCCCTCATGTCTTAGCAGATGTCCTATTATCCTGTCCCTTCTCCTTATCAGTGTTTTCCACATATTCCTTTCCTCTCCGATTCTGCGTAGAACCTCCTCATTCCTTACCTTATCAGTCCACCTAATTTTCAACATTCGTCTATAGCACCACATCTTCTGTTCCGGTTTTCCCACAGTCCATGTTTCACTACCATACAATTCTGTACTCCAGACGTACATCCTCAGAAATGTCTTCCTCAAATTAAGGCCGGTATTTGATATTAGTAGACTTCTCTTGGCCAGAAATGCCTTTTTTGCCATAGCGAGTCTGCTTTTGATGTCCTCCTTGCTCCGTCCGTCATTGGTTATTTTACTGCCTAGATAACAGAATTCCTTAACTTCTTTGACTTCGTGACCATCAATCCTGATGTTAAGTTTCTCGCTGTTCTCATTTTTACTACTTCTCATTACCTTCCTCTTTCTCCGATTTACTCTCAAACCATTCTGTGTACTCATTAGACTGTTCATTCCGTTCAGCAGATCATTTAATCCTTCTTCACTTTCACTCAGGATAGCAATGTCATCAGCGAATCGTATCACTGATATCCTTTCACCTTGTATTTTAATTCCAGTCCTGAACCTTTCTTTTATTTCCATCATTGCTTCCTCGATGTACAGATTGAAGAGTAGGGGCGAAAGGCTACAGCCTTGTCTTACACCCTTCTAAATACGAGCATATAGTTGTTGATCGTCCACTCTTATTATTCTTTCTTGGTTGTTGTACATATTGTATATCACCCGTCTCTCCCTATAGCTTACCCCTACTTTTTTCAGAATCTCGAACAGCTTGCACCATTTTATATTGTCGAACCCTTTTTCCAGGTCGACAAATCCTATGAAAGTGTCTTGATTTTTCTTTAACCTTGCTTCCATTATTAGCCGGAACGTCAGAATTGCCTCTCTCGTCCCTTTACTTTTCCTGAAGCCAAACTGATCGTCACCTAGCGCATTCTCAATTTTCTTTTCCATTCTTCTGTATATTATTCTTGTAAGCAGCTTCGATGCATGAGCTGTTCAGCTGATTGTGCGATAATTCTCGCACTTGTCAGCTCTTGCCGTCTTCGGAATTGTGTGGATGATGCTTTTCCGAAAGTCAGATGGTATGTCGCCAGATCATATATTCTACACACCAACGTGAATAGTCGTTTTGTTGCCACTTCCCCCAATGATTTTAGAAATTTTGATGGAATGTTATCTATCCCTTCTGCCTTATTTGACCGTAAGTCCTCCAAAGCTCTTTTAAACTCCGATTCTAGCACTGGATCCCCTATCTCTTCTAAATCGACTCCTGTTTCTTCTTCTATCACATCAGACAAATCTTCACCCTCATAGAGGCTTTCAATGTAATCTTTCCACCTATCTGCTCTCTCCTCTGCATTTAACAGTGGAATTCCCGTTGCACTCTTAATGTTACCACCGTTGCTTTCAATGTTACCAAAGGTTGTTTTTACTTTCCTGTATGCTGAGTCTGTGCTTCCGACAATCATATCTTTTTCGATGTCTTCACATGTTTCCTGCAGCCATTTCGTCTTAGCTTCCCTGCACTTCCTATTTATTCCATTCCTCAGCGACTTGTATTTCTGTATTCCTGATTTTCCCGGAACATGTTTGTACTTCCTCCTTTCATTAATCAACTGAAGTATTTCTTCTGTTACCCATGGTTTCTTCGCAGCTACCTTCTTTGTACCTATGTTTTCCTTCCCAACTTCTGTGATGGCCCTTTTTAGAGATGTCCATTCCTCTTCAACTGTACTGCCTACTGCGCTATTCCTTATTGCTGTATCTATAGCGTTAGAGAACTTCAAACGTATCTCGTCATTCCTTAATACTTCCGTATCCCACTTCTTTGCGTATTGATTCTTCCTGACTAATGTCTTGAACTTCAGCCTACTCTTCATCACTACTATATTGTGATCTGAGTCTATATCTGCTCCTGGGTACGGCTTACAATCCAGTATCTGATTTCGGAATCTCTGTCTGACCATGATGTAATCTAATTGAAATCTTCCCGTATCTCCCGGCCTTTTCCAAGTATACCTCCTCCTCTTCTGATTCTTGCACAAGGTATTCGCTATTACTAGCTGAAACTTATTACAGAACTCAATTAGTCTTTCTCCTCTTTAATTCATTGTCCCAAGCCCATATTCTCCTGTAACCTTTTCTTCTATTCCTTCCCCTACAACTGCATTCCAGTCGCCCATGACTATTAGATTTTCGTCCCCCTTTACATACTGCATTACCCTTTCAATATCCTCATACACTTTCTCTATCTGTTCATCTTCAGCTTGCGACGTCGGAATGTATACCTGAACTATCGTTGTCGGTGTTGGTCTGCTGTCGATTCTGATCAGAACAACCCGGTCACTGAACTGTTCACAGTAACACACCCTCTGCCCTACCTTCCTATTCATAACGAATCCTACACCTGTTATACCATTTTCTGCTGCTGTTGATATTACCCGATACTCATCTGACCAGAAATCCTTGTCTTCCTTCCACTTCACTTCACTGACCCCTACTATATCTAGATTGAGCCTTTGCATTTCCCTTTTCAGATTTTCTAGTTTCCCTAACACGTTCAAGCTTCTGACATTTCACGCCCAGACTCGTAGAACGTTATCCTTTCGTTGATTATTAAATCTTTTTCTCATGGTAACCTCCCCCTTGGCAGTCCCCTCCCGGAGATCCGAATGGGGGACTATTCCGGAATCTTTTGCCAATGGAGAGATCATCATGACACTTCTTCAATTACAGGCCATATGTCCTGTGGATACACGTTACGTGTCTTTAATGCAGTGGTTTCCATTGCCTTCTGCATCCTCATGTCGTTGATCATTGCTGATTCTTCCGCCTTTAGGGGCAATTTCCCACCCCTAGGACAAGAGAGTGCCCTGAACCTCTATCCGCTCCTCCGCCCTCTTTGACAAGGCCGTTGGCAGAATGAGGCTGACTTCTTATGCCGGAAGTGGCGGGGATCGAACCCAGGACCGAAGACGTTTTGATTATGAATCAAAGACGCTACCCCTAGACCACGGTAGACCACAAACACAATAAAACAAAATATTTTTGTAAAAGTTGTGGAAAGTGGCTGTGTCTCTCCCATTCTGTAAAGTTATGTAAACCTTGTGCAGAAAATACAGATCAGTAATATGTATATCGTAACAAGAGAAACCATTTTTATTAGATTATGCTATGCACTAAAATGTATAATATTTTGTAATAGCTTGCTTGACAATCCTAATTTCATTACTTGTGATGACGTGAAGTGTCAAAAATGAAATAAAACTGTTTTAAATGTTCAAGAACGTTTTTAAATACTGAATAATTTTACTTTCAGAATTTCGGAGAAATATAATGCTATTTTCAAATAAATGTATGGTAAATTTAAATATTAATAAACAGCAAAAGAAGTTTAGTAGCACTAGTGTTGAAAATTTAAGTCTTACTTAGTCTGGAACGTAAATAAAACGGTGGGTCTGTCAGACCCAGCCCGTCCGTTTGTGTTACTTTTTTTCGCCCGTCCGTTCTAGGGTTAATGCAGTTCACTCTGCTGACGAGGAAATTTTTTTCTAAAAAAGTGGTAATGGCAAGAAACAAATGCTTTAACGATACATCATAAGTTTTACTGGTTGGTAGCTGTTCTTTTGCAAGGGTATTGATGTTCTTGTGAGATCGCGACGAATTGCTGCCTACCAGAGAGAGTTTGTGAACTGCTAACGCTTGATTCTAGGAGAAGTTAGAATGACTGGGCAGGTTAAGGCTATCAGCTAGTAAGGAACTGGTGGGCTGACTCGAAGTTGTTCCCTTACAAAATCTGAAATAGAGTGATGCAGTTCATAGATAGTGTAAAGCTTCAGTTACACTCGTTTTTTCTATTCTCCCTTAAATTATTAGTTCAGGATGTGTAACAAGGGCAATGTAATGTAAAAGTTTCCTAAGAGATAGGATAAGCGCGGCATGTGAAAAGAAGATCATTTTATTAACCATTTTGTCAAAATCTGTTGAATGCAAAGAAAATATGATGTCTAACGTCACTGGGAACCACAGGCGTATTATTGTTGGGGTATTTTTGATAAATGACTGCATCGGTCGTAAAGATTGAAATCCTTCATTTTACAGATCGATTTCGGACACTGTGTGACATCTTTAGTGCTAAAAATGCGCAAGAACCATCAGAACTGAGGATCTTAACAAAAATGTGGCCCCATTTATAGCACCATCGAAGAATACAGAAATGGGAAAGAATATAAATATACAGATTCTCGCACATAGCAAACTATTCGAGCCATGTAGCCCCATATGGTAATGACACAACATTTTCCATTACGTGTAACATATACTGTGATGGTTACTTCCGACAGATATATTCACTTTTACTGCATACAATAATTCTGAGTTACAGAAGAACCTGTCTTGTGATCTAGCCGTTGCCGATCCAACTTAGAGGGAGCCTCTAGCTTACACAGCCAACTAGGTACGCTTAGTATACCAAAACAAGCATCATAGTGCCCTACACATTCCAAAACACGCAGACATAAAATACAGTAAATATTATTAATAGAAAAAAACGAAGCTTACATAAAACCTTTCAAACCACATGACGATTTTTTAAGGTCAGGAGTCATACCAAAACCTAAAAAACACATTACAGGACTTTTGTGTTGTACTGTACATCAGAGACCGTAATTATGCTGTATTTTTATTATCCTTATACTTTGTTTTTTAAAAGTCCAGCGCATGGTAGGGAGGCCGTCCACAGGGCCAACAACGAGGCACAAGATTAGAGGGCAATACGCTCTTATACACGGCAACACGCTGACTCACGAGGTGAGAGTCACCTTGTTGTGCATTTAGGCAAATCTCTTCTTCTGCAATTTTTGCTATGAAGTATTTAACAGGTTTCATAACAGAAAATATTGGAGGTTAGTTATTATTTTAGAGCCCTGTTTGCAATGTGTATTTGGCATAGGTTTGTGTATTAATTGAAGGTACCACAGTCCACAACATTGTCGTTACCGAAATCTAACATTAGTTGCCCACAAGAAGAACAGAAGTATCACAGGTCACGTACCTGATTTGGGAGACTACCGTATTTTAGGTTTTGTTAACGTCTTTTTATTTCCCTTGTAAATGCCTGTGAAGAATTTACGATGATAATGTCAATCTGGTCAAGTACCAAAAACGACAAGAGAGAGCGCAACGTCCCATTGCTTTTACATTTAACTGACATTATCTGCAAACGTAAAGAGGATGTTTCTGATGTTAACATTGCTGTATTTCTTTTAAACAAGTTACCATGTCCATCTACGTTACGTATATTCCCATAAAATGTACGTTGTACTTAACGTCACTGGGCGTAATTGAAAGTATTTTCCTTACGCTTGCACTGTGTTTTTAATATTTTGCTATAACATCCAGTAGTAAAAGATCGTCATGTGATTTGAAAGGTTTCTATGTAAGCTTTGGTGTTACCTATTAATGGCAGTTGCTATATTTGGTGTCTGCGTGATGTACGCTTTGGAATGTAAACTGCACTCGGCTACTTGATTTGATGTACAAAGATCAGCTAATTGGAACACCTGCCTAATAACAGCAGCAGTATAACAGTAATACGCATGCAGAATGACTAAAGCAGGGTGATAAAAACGATTCAAAATACAAATTGCGTCCCGATTGAATACTAGACGCTGCATCCTGACTTCTCTCCAAACGACTAATGCGGCCACTGTCACCGTATGGAACTTCTCTTGGGAGCCAGTAGCTTGTTTCCGACACACCACTTCTAGTTTACTGTAACCCTCGCACCATCTCATTGACGATGCAACACACAAATTGCGTCGCGATAGAATACTACAGAATCCACGCCAACTTCTCTCCAAGCGACTAAAGCGGCTACGGTCGCCATATAGAACTTCTCCTGGGAGCCAAGTAGCTTGTTTCCGATGAACCACTAGCTATTTACTGTAACCCTCGCACCCGCACATTGACGATGCAACACACAAATTACGTCGCGATTGAATACTACAGGCGCCATGCCGACTTCTCTTCAAGCGACTAACGCGGCTACGGTTGCCGTATGGAACTTCTCCTCTGAGTCAAGTAGTTTGCTTAGGATGCACCACTTCCAGTTTACTGTAACCCTAGTACCCACTCATTGACTATGCAACACACAAATTGCGTCGCAATTGTATACTACAGCCTCCATGCCGACTTACTCGTATCTCCAAGCGACTAACGTGGCTACGATCACCGTATGGGACATCTCCTGGGAGTCAAGTAGCTTATTTCAGATGCACCACTGCCAGGTTACTGTAACCATCGTACCGCCACATTGACGATGCAACACACAAATAGAATCGCGACTGAATACTACAGGCTCCATAACGACTCTTCTTCAAGCGACTAAAGCGGCTAGTATGACCGTATGGAACTTCTTCTGGGAGTCAAGTAGATCATTTCCGACGCACCACTGAGAGTTTACTGTACCCCCTGCACTCTCACATTGACTATGCAGCACACAAATTGAGGTGCGATTGATTACTACAGGCTCCATACCGACTGCTCAACAAGTGACTAATGCAGCTACGGTCACCGTATGGATGATCTCCTGGGAGTCCAGAGTCTTGTTTCCGATGTAGCACTACCAGTTTAGTGTAACCCTCGCACCCTCACATCGAAGATTCAACTAACAAATTACGTATCGTATGAATACTATGGCCTATATTCAGACTTCTCTCCAAAAGACAAATGCGGCTACGGTCAGCGTATGGGTCTTCCCCTGGGAGGCAGGCAGCTCGTTTTCCATGAACCACTGCGAATTTACTGTAATCCTCACACCCTTAAATTGACGATGAAAAACTTAAATAGCGTCGTCATTCAATACTACAGGCTTCATGCCGAGTTCTCTCCAAGTGACTAACGCGGCTACGGGCACCATGTGGGACTTTTCCTGGGAGTCAAGTAGCTTGTTTCCGATGCACCACTGCGAATTGACTGTAATTCTCACACTGACGATGCGAAACTGCAAATGCCTCACGGTTGAATACTACGGGCTCCGTGCCAAATTCCCTCGAAACGTATAACACGTCTATGATCACCGTATAGAACCGCTCTTGTGAATCAAGTTACTTGTTTCCAATGCGCCTCTGCCAGTTTATTGTTGCCCTTGCCGCTTAACATTGACGATGCAACACACAAATTGCCCGCCGATTGAATACTGTAGGCTCCATGCTGACTTCTCTCCAAATGACTAACGCGGCTACGGTCACTGTATGGAACTTATCCTGTAAGTTACGTAGCTTGTTTTCGATGCACCACTGTCAATTTACTGTAACTCTCTTACCGTGACACAGACGATGCAATACACAAATTGCGTCGCGATTGAATACTACATGCTCCATGCCGACTTCTCTCCATGCAACTAATGTGGGTGTGGTCACCGTATGGAACTTATCCTAGGAGTTAAGTAGGTTGTTCCTGATGCACCACTGCGAGTTTACTGTAACCCTCAACCCCTCACATTGACGCTGCAACACAGAAATTACGTGTCGTATGAATACTACGGCCTATATGCAGACTTATCTCCAAGAGACAAATGCGGGTATGGACAGCTTATGGATCTTCTCCTGGGAGTCAAGCAGCTTGTTTTCCATGCACTGCTGCGAGTTCACTGTAGCCCTCACACCCTTACATTGACGATGCGAAAACTTAGATTGCGCCGTGATTGAATACTACAGGCTCCATGCCGACTACTCTCCAAGTGACTAACGTGGCTACAGTCACCATATGGAACTTTTCTGGGAGTCAAGTAGCTTGTTTCCGATGCACCACTGCTAATTTACTGTAACCCTCACACCCTCACATTTACGATGCAAGTCACAAATTGCGACGCGACTAAATATTACAGGCTCCATGCCGACTTCTCTGCACGCGACTAATGCAGTAACAGTCCCTGTATGGACCATATCCTTTGTCATGTAGCTTCTTGCAGATGCTCCGTTGCCAGTTTACTGTAACTCTCTTACCGTCACACTGACGATGCACTACGCAAATTGTGTCGAGACTGAATACTACAGGCTACATGCCGACTTCTTTCCAAGTGACCAGTGCAGTTACGGTCACCCTCAAATTTAAGATTCAATACACAAATTGTGTAATGATTGAATAGTACAGGCGACATTCTGACATCATCTCCAAGTGACTAACTCGGCTTCAGTCACCATTTGAAACTTATCCAGGGAGTCAAGTAGCTAGACACCAATGCACCAGTGCCGGTTTACAATAACGCTTACTCTCTCACATTTACGATGCAGCACACAAATTACATCGCGTCTGAATACTACAGGCTCCATGCAGGCTTTTCTCCAAACGATGAACACGGCAACGGACTCCATATGGAACTTCTCCTGAGAGTCACGTAACTTGTTTCCGATGCACGACTGACAGTTGACTGTAGCGATTGCACCCTCACATTAGCGATGGAACACACAAATTGCACTGCGATTGAATACTGCAGACCCCATGCCAACTTATCTCCAACTGACTAACTCAGCTGCGGTCACCATATGGAACTTCGCCTGGGAGTCAAGTAGCTTGTTTCCGATGCACCACTGACAGTTTACTGTAAAGTTTGCACCCTCATATTTACGATGCATCACAAAAATTAGCTCGCGACTGAATACTATAGTCCCCAAGGCGACACATCTCCAAGCGACCAAAGCGTCTTCTGTCACCATATGGAACTCCCCTGGTAGTCACGTAGCTTGTTTTAGATGCACTACTGACAGTTACTGTAACGTTTTCCGCCCTCACATTTACGATACAACACATTAGTTGCATTGCGATTGAATACTACGGGCTCCATGCCAACTTCTCTCCTAGTGACTAACTCGGCTTAGGTCATCATTTGGAACTTCTCCTGGGAGTCAAGTAGCTTGTTTCCGATGCGCCACTGCCAGTTTACTGTAGCCCTCACATCCTTACATTGGCGATGCTTAACTTAAATTGCGTTGCGATGGAATGCTACAGGCTTCATGCCTACTTCCATCCAAGCGACTAATGCAGATAGCGTCACCGTATGGAACTTCTCCTGGGATTCAAGTAGCTATTTTGCGATACACCACAGCTAATTTGCGGTAACCCTCGCAATAACATTGACGATGTGTAACTGCAGTTGCCTCACGGATGAATACTACAGACTTCATGCCGACTTATCTCCTAGCGACTAACGAGGCTATGGACACAATAGGGAATTCGTCCTTTGAGTCAAGGATTTAATTTCTGATGCACTAGTGCCAGGTTACTGTAACCCTCGTACCGTCACTATGACGATGCAACACACAAATTGCGTCGAGACTGAATACTAGAGGCTCCATGCTGAATTCTCTGCACTCGTCTAATGTGGCTACGATCACCGTAAGGAACATCTTCTGGGAGTCAAGTAGGTCGTTTCACATGCACCACTGCAAGTTAACTGCAACGTATGCACGCTCACATTTACGATGCAACACGCAAATTGTTTTGATACTACAGGCTCCATGCCAATTTCTCTCCAAGTGACTAATTCAGCTTCGGTCACCGCATGGAACTTCTCCTTGGAATCAAGTAGCTTGTCTCCGATGCACCACTGTCAGTTTACTGTAACCTTTGCACCCTCACATTTACTATGGAACACGCAAATTGCGTTGCGATTGAATACTACGGGCTCCGTGCCAACTTCTATCCTAGTGACTAACTAGGCTTCGGTCACCATACGAAACTTCTCCTGGGAGTCAAGTAGCTTGTTTCCAATGCACTACTGACAGTTTACTCCAACGTTTTCACCCTCGCATTTACGATGGAACACACAAACTGCGTTGCATTTGAATACTAAAGGGGCCATGCCAACTACCCTCCAAGTGACTAACACGGCAGCGATCAGCATATGAAACTTCAAATGGCAGTCAAGTAACTTCCGATGCATCACTGCAATTGTACTGTGTACACCATACACTCTCACATTTACGATGCTACACACAAACTGCGTCGCGATTGAACACTACAGGCTCCATGCAGTCTTCTCTCCACGCGAATAACGTCGTTACAGCCACCATGTAGAACTTGTCCTGTAACTCAAGTAGCTTGTTTAGGATGCACCACTGCCAGTTTAGTGTAACCCTCGTACCCTAACTTTGACGGTGTAACACAAAAATTTCCTCGTGATTCAATGCTATAGGCTCGATTACGACATATCTCCAAGCGAGTAAGGCATCTGCGGTCAACATATGGAACTGCTCCTGGTAGTCACGTAGCTCGTTTCCAAAGCATACTGACAGTTTACTGTAGCCTTCACATCTTTACATTGACGATGCATATTTTAAATTGCGTTGTGATGAATATTACAAGCTCCTTGCCTACTGCTATCCAAGCGACTAATGCAGGTACAGTCACCGTATGGATCTTCTCTTGAGATTAAAGTAGGTATTATCCAATACACCACTGCGAATCTATGTAACCCTCGCACCCTCAAATTGACGATGTGTAACTGCAGTTGCCTCGCGGATGAATACAACAGGCTTCATGTCGATATCTCTTAGCGACTAACGCATCTATGGTCACCATACAGAATTCGTCCTTTGAGTCTAGTATTTCATTTCTCATGCATCGCGATTGAATACTACAGGCTCCATGCCGACTTCTCTGCACTCACCTAACGCGGCTACGATCACCGTAAGGAACATCTTCGGGGAGTCAAGTAGGTTGTTCCAGATGCACCACTGTCAGTTTACTGTAACGTTTGCAGGTTAACATTTACGATGCAACATGCAAATTGCTTTGCGGTTGAATACTAAAGGTTGCATGCCAACTCTCTCCAAGTAACTAACTCGACTTCAGTCACCATTTGAAACTTCTCCTGGTAGTCAAATAGCTTGTTTCCGGTGCATCAATATCAGTTTACTGTAACTTTTGCACCCTCACATTTGCTTTGGAAGACACAAATTGCGTTGCGATTGAATACTACAGGTCCTATGAATACTTCTCTCCAAGTGACTAACTCGGCTTCGGTCACCATATGAAACTTCTAATGGCAGTCAACTAACCCTGTTCCGATGCGTCACTGCAATTTTACTGTAAAACTCACACTCTCACATTTGCGATGCAACACCCAAATTGCTTCGCGATTGAATACTACAGGCTCCAAGCAGACTTTTCTCCACGGGAATAACGTGGTTACGGTCACCGTATCAA
This sequence comes from Schistocerca piceifrons, assembly GCF_021461385.2. Classification (NCBI taxonomy): domain Eukaryota; kingdom Metazoa; phylum Arthropoda; class Insecta; order Orthoptera; family Acrididae; genus Schistocerca; species Schistocerca piceifrons. The sequence continues at coordinate 64,969,674 of NC_060142.1, forward strand.
ACATATCTTGTAACTCAAGTATCTTGTTTAGGATGCACCACTGCAAGTTTAGTGTAACCCTCGCACCCTAACTTTGACGATGCAACACAAAAATTGCCTGGCGATTGATAACTGTAGGCTCCATCACTACATATCTCCAAGCGACTATTGCATCTACGGTAACCATATGGAACTACTCCTTGTAGTCACGTAGCTTGTTTCCGATGCACCACTGCCAGTATACTGTAGCCCTCACATCCGTACATTGGCGATAGATATTTTAAATTGCTTTGCGATTGAAGATTACAGGCTCCATGCCTACTTCTATCCAAGCGACTAATGCAGATACAGTCACCGTATGGAACTTCTCATGGGATAGAAGTAGCTGTTTTCCGATCCACCACTGAGCATTTACTGTTAACTCTCGCACCCTCACACTGACTACGTGTAACTGCAATTGCCTCGCGGATGAATACAACAGGCTTCATGCCTGACTAAAGCGGCTATGGTCACCATATGGAATTCGTCGTTTGAGTCACGTACTTGATTTCTGATGCACTAATGCCAGTTTCCTGTAACACTCATACCCTCACATTGACAATGTAACACACAAATTGCGTCGCGATTGACTACTACGGGGTGCATGTTGACTTCTCTGCAGTCGTCTAACGCGGCTACGATCACAGTAAGGAACATCTTCTATGAGTCAAGTAGGTTGTTTCCAATGCACCACTGCCAGTTTACTGTAACATTTGCACCGTCACATTTACGATGCAACATGCAAATTGCTTTGCGGTTGAATACTAAAGGCTCCATGCCAACTCTCTCCAAGTGACTAACTCGACTTCGGTCGCCATATGAAACTTCTCCTAGGGGGCCAAGTAGCTTGTTTCTGAGGCACCACTGACAGTTTACTGTAGCGTTTGCGCCCTCACATTTACGATGCAACACACAAATTACGTTGCGATCGAATACTACAGGCCACATTCAGTCACTATATGAAACTTCTCCTGGGAGTCAAGTAGCTTGTTTCCGATTCACCACTGACAGTTTATAGTATGGTCACGGTATGGGCTTTTCCTGGGAGTCAAGTAGCTTCTTTGTAATGCAACACCGCCAGTTCACTGTAACACTTGCACCCTCACATTTACGCAGCAACACACAAATTGCGTCGCGATTGAATACTACAGACTATTATGTCGACTTCTCCCCAAGCCACTAAATTGTCTTCAGTCCCTATATAGAATTTATACTGGGAGTCAAGTAGCTTGTTTCCAATGCACCACTGCCAGTTTACTGTAACGCTTGCACCCTCATGTTTACTATGCATCACACAAATTGCATCGCGATTGAATACTACAATCTCCATGTCGACGCCTCTCCAAGTGACTAACTCGGGTTCACTCACCTTAAGGAACTTCTCCGTGGTGGCAAGTAGCTTGGTTCCGATGCACCAGTGCCAGTTCAGTGTGACGCACGTACCCTCACACTGATGATACAATACACTAATTGCTTCCCGATTGAATACCACAGGCTCCATGCCGACTTCTCTCCACGCGACTAACGTGGCTACGGTCACTGTATGGAACTTCTCCTGGGAGTCAAGTAACTTGTTTCTAATTCACCGCTCCCAGCTGACTGTAACTCTCGCACCCTCACATCGACGATGCAAAACACCACTTGTGTCGCAATTGATTACTACAGCCTCCATGCCGACTTGTCTCCAAGCGACTAACACGGCTATGGTCACTGTATGGAACTTCTCCTTGCACTCAAGTAGCTAGTTTCCGATACACCGTTGCCAGTTTACTGTAACCCTCGCACCCTCAAAAAAATGGTTCAAATGGCTCTGAGCACTATGGGACTCAACTGCTGAGGTCATAAGTCCCCTAGAACTTAGCACTACTTAAACCTAACTAACCTAAGAACAACACACACATCCATGCCCGAGGCAGGATTCGAACCTGCGACCTTAGCGGTCGCGCGGTTCCAGACTGTAGCGCCAGAACCGCTCGGCCACCAGCGGCCGGCCTCGCACCCTCACACTGACAGTTCAACACACAAATTGCATCTCGGTTAATATTACAGGCTCCATGCCGACTTCTCTCCAAGCGACTAACTCGGTCACTGCCACCTTATGGAACTTCTCCTGGGAGTCAAGTAGCTTGTTTCCGATGCGCCACTGCCAGTTAACTGTAGCCCTCAGACCGTCACATTGACGATGCAACACACAAATTGCGTCGCGATTGAATACTACAGTCTCCATGCTGACTTCTCTCCAAGGGACTGGGCAATTGACTGTAGATGTTCCGTTTGCCGGTCCTCTGCTCCTTCATATAAGTACAGCTAGAGACTCAGTGGTAGGTCACACTTCGGACTGAGGTATGTGGGCTGTTCAAAAAGTAAGGTGACTTTTCATATTGCGCGGGCAACTTACGTTTGAATATTGTATTGTTTTTTATGTTGGTACACTTGTTCCGAACATAGATCACAGTTTCAAGTGTGCAGCGTACTTCGTTTGTCTTTGACAAATAGAAAGGTTAGACATGTTTTAGGGGGTTCGGCGATTTTCGATTATTATAAGAAATGGAACAAAGAATTTGCATCAAATGTTGTGTGAAAAATGGAATCAAGAGATCAGAAACACTTGAAATTTGACGGTGGCATACGGTGAGTCTGGTTTTTTTTTATGTTTACAAATGGTACAGTCTCTTCCAAGTAGACTGAGTAGATGCCATTCTCGTACCTCGCTCTGGATGCCCCAGTGCACCAACAGATTATAACGTTGAAGCTGTGAACTGTTTTGGGAAATCGTCGAATTACCGAAGAGAAATTGTTGAGGATGTTGGCATGTCGATCGGCTCGTTTCATTCAATTTTTTTCGGATGTTTTGGGTATGAGACATGAGCCAGTGAAGTTTCTTTCCCCTAAACTTCCCAATTTTGAACGGAAGAACCTTCCCATGAGCATCGCTCAGAAGCTCTTGAATGGCGTCATTCATGATCCTGATTTGTTCAAAAGGGTCATAACTGGTGACGAAACAGGTTTACTGTTGTGACGTCGGAAACAAAGCTCGGTCGTCCCAATGGTTGCATCCCGGAGAGCCGAGACCGAAAAAAGCTCTCCAAGTTCTACGAAATGTCAAAGTTTTGCTCACTGCTTTTCCCAATGACCGTGGCGTAGTACAGCATGAATTTTTACCTGAAGGTCGTACCGTCAATAAGGAGTTAATTTGTTAATTTGTGGCTGTACCACACGAATATATATACATATATATATATATATATATATATATATATATACAGCCACAAATTAACAATTTTCGGTATTTTTCCTTTGCTTGTACTGCGAAACGTTACTTCTTCCCAAATTTCATCATTCTAGGCCAGAGGGAAGTACCCTATAGGATTTGATCAGTGAGTTTGTGGGTATCAAAATATGTGACATAAATTGCCGTATCTTCCGACCGAGGTCTCATAGGCCTTTGTGTGTGAGATAAATTTCAACTTGATTCTTCTACCCGTTCCTTAGAAAACGCATTTTTAACAGTCGGAGAAACATACTGTCAGATGGAAATCAAAGTGATGCTGTGAGGATTTAGTTTATATCGATGTAGGTATGGAACCCTGAAAAAAGAAAAAGTTGTTAGAGAAAGAAAGAAAGAATTAAATGTTGAATAACTATTCAACTTAGGAGGACTTCTCTAAAAAAAAGGAAAACAACATTCCTTACTTAAATTTAAACGATTACTTTAAAAAATCAGCAAAAAAATTTTCATAGCAAAAAGAATCACAAAGAACACCATAAATTGCTAAAGAAAAGCTTAATTCGTTACTCTATTAGCAGAACAAAATTAAATGTGGAAGTGAAAATTACAAACTATTATTTTCCACTACAAAATGTTCGACTCTAAAATAAAATATGGACTTTCTATAATTATTAAATAGCATTAAACTGGCAAAGAAAGAAAAGGAAATTAGTTATTAGGTCAGAGAGATGTTTCATTTCCTCCCTCTTATGGATCCACATTTTTTATTTTTTTTACCTTCTAAAATAGCATATGTTCTACGTCGGTTCGAGCTATCTTCATACCAGATTTCGTAAAAATCGGTTCAGCACTTTAGTCGTGAAAATGTAGTAGACAGAGTTACTTTCGCATTTATGATATTAGTATTGACGGTAAAAAGATCACGTACAATGGATTTGTTAGTGTTTACCTTACGCGTGACCCTAATCGCTGCTGGAATACAACTGCATTTTGATTTTGTTTCAACAAAACAGTTAAAGAATCAGTCTTACGTCTTAACAACAAACAAGCCGCTTCAAACAATTCCTCTGATTTTGTGCAAATTTACCGTACGCCCTTCGTTGTTGTGATGTTTAAATGTGGAAACTGTTAGGAAAACTGCCGTCTACAAGCAGCAGTTGTAAGAAGAGCGTGAGATCAACATGTCAGTAAATGGTGCACGTGTCACACACAGCAGACATTGGTCTTATTCTCCAACCTTTCCGCACCTGCGACTCCACGAGCGCACGGGGCGCCTTATAAAAATTTTAGCTGCGAAACAAAAACCGGTACTCGCGGGGAATAAATTTTAATTTTAAATAATGGCCTAGCGGAGCCGCAGGCGAATGTTTTAGCACCTCCAACAGGGCGGCCGCCTAATTCTCGCTAAACAAAATTAGCCCAGAAGTCCTACCCTCCCCAGGCTGCAGGCTCCCCTGTCGTGGGGGGCACAATACATTACACACCAGGAGGTGGGGGTGAGGGGGCGGGGGAAGCACAGAGCGGGAGGTCTGTGCCGCGCCGTCGTCAGTCCGCTTCTTTCGCCACGAGCATCTCTGGAAGTTGTCACCATCTCTAGACGGATGGCGTCAAGTTGGAAACACTGCCCTGCGCTCTGGTCTCCCGGCTATACTTCGTCGTAAGAATAAACTAGATGTAAACAAACTCGAACGCGATGATTGGTCAGCAATAGTAGCACACGTACACTGGTGTTGGTGCGCTCTTGGAAGTAGGTACTGCTTATGTATGAGGTATTCCATCTCACGTCATTCTTCTTCTGTTCAGTCTGGAATACCTACGTCTTTTAAATGAAAAATTCATCATATTTACACCGATTAACACGTATCTAATCTTCCTCCTTTGCATAATAAACGCAAAATTCCAGTTTTCATTGCAGATATAAAATCTTAATAATAGATATTTTATGAAAGATTAATAAAAAAACATAAATATTTAGGACAAAAATGAGAAATCAAATACTCTTTATTTGGTCTATGTCAATTATTTTGTACCACAGATATGGTGTCATATAAGCCGGAATGATAAGCGTCGTAAAAAATGGAAAATAATTTTCACGGCATCGAGTGGCTACTGTTTTTGTACTGTAGATTTTTGTTGACTCAGGCGACGACTGATCTGGTACAGGTATCTTTATTGTTTATCGAACCACGGTCCTTGAATTGAGCGTCATCAGTTTGACTTCTCTACGCTTACCTGCCTATTTTGACTGGACCTGCCCAGTACAGCCTACTGTGTCCTCAGAGCACACAAGGCTCAACACTACGTCAAGGTCACACGCCAGTGGGAAGTCTTTTGTTTTATTTTATGCGAATTTTTATTTTATTATTTTGTTCTAAATTTTTTATTGTATGAGATTCTGCTGAATTTTTTTTTACTTCTTTGTGTTATTGGTATACAGATTTTATTTATATAGGCATGAGACTGTATTCGTAGACATGTGGAAAATAGCCATAGGTACTTAATACAGTGCACAAAATAATAGCAAACGTAGATACGATACCGAACAAAATACACTGGTATCCAACATTACAGCAACAAACGGAAATTTTGGAAGGTAGCGTTTATTAAGCCACAAAACAGTATACACAGGTGATAATGAAGTAGAAACAATGTAAGGAATACAGAAGTGTAAACAATTGCAAGATGCGCAAAATGGTTCAAATGTCTCTGAGCACTATGGGACTTAACATCTGAGGTCAGCAGTCCCCAAGAACATAGAACTACAGGGTTATTACAAATGATTGAAGCGATTTCACAGCTCTACAATAACTTTATTATTTGAGATATTTTCACAATGCTTTGCACACACATACAAAAACTCAAAAAGTTTTTTAGGCATTCATAAATGTTCGATATGTGCCCCTTTAGTGATTCGGCAGACATCAAACCGATAATCAAGTTCCTCCCACACTCGGCGCAGCATGTCCCCATCAATGAGTTCGAAAGCATCGTTGATGCGAGCTCGCAGTTCTGGCACGTTTCTTGGTAGAGGAGGTTTAAACACTGAATCTTTCGCATAACCCCACAGAAAGAAATCGCATGGGGTTAAGTCGGGAGAGCGTGGAGGCCATGACATGAATTGCTGATCATGATCTCCACCACGACCGATCCATCGGTTTTCCAATCTCCTGTTTAAGAAATGCCGAACATCATGATGGAAGTGCGGTGGAGCACCATCCTGTTGAAAGATGAAGTCGGCGCTGTCGGTCTCCAGTTGTGGTATGAGCCAATTTTCCAGCATGTCCAGATACACGTGTCCTGTAAAGTTTTTTTTCGCAGAAGAAAAAGGGGCCGTAAACTTTAAACCGTGAGATTGCACAAAACACGTTAACTTTTGGTGAATTGCGAATTTGCTGCACGAATGCGTGAGGATTCTCTACCGCCCAGATTCGCACGTTGTGTCTGTTCACTTTACCATTAAGAAAAAATGTTGCTTCATCACTGAAAACAAGTTTCGCACTGAACGCATCCTCTTCCATGAGCTGTTGCAACCGCGCCGAAAATTCAAAGTGTTTGACTTTGTCATCGTGTGTCAGGGCTTGTAGCAACTGTAAACGGTAAGGCTTCTGCTTTAGCCTTTTCCGTAAGATTTTCCAAACCGTCGGCTGTGGTACGTTTAGCTCCCTGCTTGCTTTATTCGTCAACTTCCGCGGGCTACGCGTGAAACTTGCCCGCACGCGTTCAATCGTTTCTTCGCTCACTGCAGGCAGACCCATTGATTTCCCCTTACAGAGGCATCCAGAAGCTTTAAACTGCGCATACCATCGCCGAATGGAGTTAGCAGTTGGTGGATCTTTGTTGAACTTCGTCCTGAAGTGTCGTTGCACTGTTATGACTGACTGATGTGAGTGCATTTCAAGCACGACATACGCTTTCTCGGCTCCTGTCGCCTTTTTGTCTCACTGCGCTCTCGAGCGCTCTGGCGGCAGAAACCTGAAGTGCGGCATCAACCGAACAAACTTTATGAGTTTTTCTACGTATCTGTAGTGTGTCATGGCCATATGTCAATGAATGGAGCTACAGTGAATTTATGAAATCGCTTCAATCATTTGTGATAGCCCTGTACTTAAGCTTAGCTAACATAAGGACATCACACACATCCATTCCCGAGGCAGGATTCGAACCTGCGACCTAAGTTGTCGCGCGGTTCCAGACTGAAGCTCCTAGAACCGCTCGGCCACACCGGACGGCTGCAAGATGCACAACGGCAGACAAAAATATTCTTCCTGTTTGCCAACTTAACGGACTTGCACACGCCTTCTGACAACTGTTTAATGGGCTCAGTATGGGGTGTGACCACCTCTGGCAGCAATACAGGCATGACAACGACGCGGCGTGCTGTGAATAACGTCATCGATCTCATGTTGACACAATAACGCCCGTTCCTCCTGCAGCACTGCTCGCAAGTCTTGCATAGCGGTTAGTGGATGCTGACGAGGTGCAACCAGTCTTCCTAATGTATCCCAGCCATACTCTATGCGATTCAAATCGAGAGAGCGAGCAGGCCACGCCATGGGTGCAAAATCTTCCGTTTCCAAGAAGACATCAACCGCCTGTGCTCTATGGTGTCGATCATTATCGTCCATCAGTACGAAATCTGGGCCATTGCAACTCGCAACAACCTCGCATGAAGTCCCAAGATCTCGTCACGATATCTGGCAGCAGTGGAACACTACCAATTTTGTAAAGAGGTGTTCGCGTGGTCAACATAATGCCTGCCCACACTATTAGGGATTCTCCTCGATATCGGTCTCTTTCAGCAGTGTTTGGGTCCCGAAATCGAGTTGCACGTTCCCTCCACATTCGAATCTGACGGTAATCGCTCTCCAGACAGAATCGGGACTCATCTGTGAAAATAACTTTGGCCCACTGTTCGATCGTCCAGGTGGCAAATTGACGACTCCACTCTAGACCTTCCCCTGTGTGGAGGCGCGTCAGAGGCACACATACAGCAGGTCTCCGACAGTAAAGGCCACTCTGCTGAAGCCTTCTGTACACCGTTTGCCTCGATACAACACGTCCAGTGGATGCCGCGAGGTCAGGTGCCAGTAGCCGTACTGTAAAAAAATGGTTCAAATGGCTCTGAGCACTATGGGACTCAACTGCTGTGGTCATTAGTCCCCTAGAACTTAGAACTACTTAAACCTAACTAACCTAAGGACATCACACACATCCATGCCCGAGGCAGGATTCGAACCTGCAGCCGTAGCGGTCGCACGGTTCCTGACTGCGCGCCTAGAACCGCGAGACCACCGCGGCCGGCGCCGTACTGTACTAAGGGGGTAAAGTCGTGCCCTTACAGCCAAATAACGGTCCTCTCTTTCTGTTGTCACAAATGGTACCCCGGTATTTGGGATACAGTTTCGGTCTCTAGAAACTTTCGTCACATCCGAGAAACAACAGAACGATTCACTTTAAGCCATCGGGCTACATCAGTTGGTGACCGTCCTTCCACTCTTCCTGTGGCCCTCCACCGCAGAGAGTTTGGTAGGTATATTCTCTGTGCCATACTGCACCGTCTGTGGCTGTGTACACAGCAACTGTGGATGAGAGACCACCTGGTAAACACTACCTCCTTTGAAACGGGCCCTGACGTCATCGTTGCGATGGTTGTCCATTGACCGGAATGCCATGTTCCGTGCAGGACACGATCGTACGGACATCTGTTGACAGTTTGTATGATTATATACTGGATTAGACACACAACGGGGAAATAGCGGTTTGTTGCTTTAATTTTCGACTCCAGTGCATTCAATACTATGCGAAGTTGATGATAACAATGTACACTACTGGCCATTAAAAGTGCTACATCACGAAGACGACGTACTACGATAGGAAGAAGATGCTGTGATGTGCAAATGATTAGCTTTTCAGAGCTTTCACACAAGGTTGGCGCTGGTGGCGACACCTACAACGTGCTGACATGACGAAAGTTGCCAACCGATTTTTCATTCAGAAACAGCAGTTGACCGGCGGTGCCTGGTGAAACGTTGTTGTGATGCCTCGTGTAAGGAGGAGAAATGCATACCATCACGTTTCCGACTTTGATAAAGGTCGGATTGTAGCCTATCGCGATTGCGGTTTATCGTATCGCGACATTGCTGTTCGCGTTCGTCGAGATCCAATGACTGTTAGCAGAATATGGAATCGGTGGGTTCAGGAGGGTAATACGGAACGCCGTGCTGGATCCTAACAGCCTCGTATCACTAGCAGTCGAGATGACAAGCATCATATCCGCATGGCTGTAACGGATCGTGCAGCCACGTCTCCATCCCTGAGTCAACAGATGCGGACGTTTGCAAGACAACAACCATCTGCACGAACAGTTCGACGACGTTTGCAGCAGAATGAACTGTCAGCTCGGAGACCGTGGCTGCGGTTACCCTTGACGCTGCATCACAGACAGGAGCGCCTGCGATGGTGTGCTCGACGACGAACCTGGGTGCACGAATGGCAAAACGTCATTTTTTCGGATGAATCCAGGTTCTGTTTACAGCATCATGATGGTCGCATCCGTGTTTGGCGACATCGCGGGGAACGTACATTGGAAGCGTGTATTCATCATCGCCATACTGGCGTATCAACCGGCGTGATGGTATGGGGTGCCATTGGTTGCACGTCTCGGTCACCTCTTGTTCGCATTGACGGCTCTTTGAACAGTGGACGTTACATTTCAGATGTGTTACGACCTGTGGCTCTATCCCTCATTCGATCCCTGCGAAACCCTACATTTCAACAGGATAATGCACGACCGCATGTTGCAGGTCCTGTACGAGCCTTTCTGGATACAGAAAATGTTCGACTGCTGCCCTGACCAGCACATTCTCCAGATCTCTCACCAATTGAAAATCTGTAGTCAATGGTGACCGAGCAATTGACTCGTCACAATACGCCACTCACTACTCTTGATGAACTGTGGTATCGTGTTGAAGCTGCATGGGCAGCTGTACCTGTACACGCCATCCAAGCTCTGTTTGACTCAATGGCCAGGCGTATCAAGGCCGTTATTACGGCCAGAGGTGATTGTTCTGGGTATTGATTTCTCAGGACCTATGCACCCAAACCGCGTGAAAATGTAATCACATGTCAGTTCTAGTATAATATGTTTGTCCAATGAATACCCGTTTATCATCTGCATTTCTTCTTGGTGTAGCAATTTTCAAAAAAAATGGCTCTGAGCACTATGGGACTCAACTGCTGAGGTCATTAGTCCCCAAGAACTTAGAACTAGTTAAACCTAACTAACCTAAGGACATCACAAACATCCATGCCCGAGGCAGGATTCGAACCTGCGACCGTAGCGGTCTTGCGGTTCCAGACTGCAGCGCCTTTAACCGCACGGCCACTTCGGCCGGCCTGTAGCAATTTTAATGGCCAGTAATGTATCTAAATAGTTTATATTACATAAATAACCTTACGATAGTACAATGTTACATAAATAAACATACGATGTGAACGAAATTGTAGGATGGTTGCACAAAAACAGACTTGGTCACATGATTAACATGAAGTAGCAGCTTAGAAACTTAAGAAATTCTGAGAATCTCTCTGTGTCCACATGTTGCTGTACAGAAAGAGTACTTGTCAAATGGCCTCTGGATGATACGAGGTTTTCGCCCAATTCAAGAGCAGCTTCTTAAGAGTAGGTGCAAAGAACCTAGAAGGACCAAGTGACCAACCACGCGATGAAATAGTACATAATAATACACAGACGAAGTTACAATCGGCCATTATACCTGTAAAATGTGAAAGCATCTTAATAAGGATTCACGAAGAGTGTGCAACAATGAGTAAGGTTAGGCCGCCTTTCCGATATCCAATGACCTGACGACCAGTAGGAAGGAGCATCCGAAGACAGAGGAAGAACCAACTGCGAATTAATTCATGTGACTAATGGACAGTTCGTTTGACCATTTAGTATTTAACACGTTGGCCAGTTAACTGAAGGACAGAAATATGAGCAACATACTGGGGACCCTACCAGTCTAACCCTATGGTTACATCTAACTTACTTATCAGCGAACGTATCGTTTAGAAATATTTGAAAATTTCCCGAATGATATTGTAGATGAAATACTGTATCTGAAACAAGACAAGAAGAAAGATTTGCACAACAAATAATGAACTATTGAAAAGTATGTACCCTGGTATTATGTAGTATGTTAGAGTTCTTGACATTTTTAAATGTATGCAGTAACGGAAATTAAAAATTAAGAAACCATCGCCATGAAAACTCCCGTGATTAATTTTGGAACGAAATGTTGCAACAATTATCCGAGTTAAGTAAGAGTACGAGTGGCTGAAGTAACCAAAAGAGCTCCGAAACAATGTATGCACGACTGAATCCTATCAACCATTCAATCCTATACGAAAATTGAGCAACTTAAGCTTTCAGTGTCCGAAAATAAATTATCTGTAAGGTAGCATAGTAGTTTTTGAAGAAAACGCAGCAGGAGGTGTTCTGTTGGTTATTCTATGTTCATCATAAGAATAAACCTCATATAAATATTACACTATGTATCCCTCCGCGTCTGCTGGAACCTCATTGGATTTCGTTTCACGTGGAGCGGAAGCCAACTGTCTCGAGTACAGTCAAACACGATAATGAGGATACGTTTTATGCTGTGCATTAGGTGTACATCGACGATAATACGGGTCAATAGCATTACCGGCGCACTTAACTCGCCAGCCACATGGTCCATCTAAGCTACAGTGATGTGAACAGTTATAGTAAAGACGTAAAAAGAGACGTGCAGAGACCGCTATAGCCTTGAACGTCATTTAATGTTTAAACAGAAGGAAATAACGGTAAAAGTCAAGGATAATCTTCTCAGATGATCTGACGGAAACCATAACATGCTCTAGATCTTAGCTAAGATAGTATCGTAATGAGAAAACAATAGTGTTGAAAATTCCGGACTTTAACAATTGTAATTTTTCTGCATGAAATATGTGTGGCGCCGGCCGTTGTGGCCGAGCGGTTCTAGGCGCTGCGGTCGCAGGTTCGAATCCTGCCTCAGGCATGGATGTGTGTGACGTCCTTAGGTTAGTTAGGTTTAAGTAGTTCTAAGTTCCAGGGGACTGATGACCTCAGAAGTTAAGTCCCATAGTGCTCAGAGCCATTTGAATTAGCTATGTGCGGCGTAAAAGTGCACTTCTGGGATTTCACCATGAAGTTAAATATTGTAGCCACTGAAGGTTTTGCTGTCAATGGTCTGGTAATCTCTGAACTCCTTCCATATCGGACTCCGAGGAATACGGTACATTTCAGAACTGCTACGCTGATAACTAGGCGACCAGCAAGGAATCCCAGGCCACCAAAAAGTCTACATTTCCTCCTCCTCTTTTACGACGTGCTGTTCTACATTTCGTCATCGTTCGGCAGTGACTTGTCACAAAGCTTCGGCCTGCCGGGGTGGCCGAGCGGTTCTAGGTGCTAGAGTCTGGAACCGCGCGACCGCTACGGTCGCAGGTTCGAATCCTGCCTCGGGCATGGATGTGTGTGATGTCCTTAGGTTAGTTAGGTTTAAGTAGTTCTACGTTCTAGGGGACTTATGACCTTAGAAGTCGAGTCCCATAGTGCTCAGAGCCATTTGAACCATTTGAACCACAAAGGTTCATGCATTAGTTCCAGTACGTTTGGCAGCTTAAATGTCTTGTTATTTCTCGCGACAAATCCCTTATCTTTGCTCCAGGTCGCTTCTATTGGGTTCAGATTTCAGCGTCATGAATATTTTCAAAAAAAGAGTATTTGATTTTTAATTTTTCTCAAAAAAGAATTTAATTGTGTAATGTTTTCTAACTTCAATAATCTTTAATAATTTTTTGCAAGATATCAATAATTGAGAATGTGTATTTGCAATGAAAACCAGAATTCTGCCTGTTTTTTGTAATTACAAAGTAGAAGACAGTCATTTGTCTTGAAAAACTGATAGTATAGTATCAGTTAATTACCATACATTTGATGAACGAATATTTAAATGATTTAAAAAACTTTTGCAGCCACACCTCTGAGTCACCACAGAGTCAGTAAAAGCGAGACACACACATACTCCTCAGATCCACTCGACTTGAAGTTGCAAATAAAATACACGCAAAACTCTGATTTACGCGAATCTTACGATCTGAGACGGTTCTACGTCTTGGCGACGACCCAGCTAGGCGGCACCAGACGTTCTGGTCCCTCGTGACACGAAATCTGTTCATCATTAACTGTCTGCTTCTTTCTGAATTACGCCGCGCCGGATTAGCCGAGCGGTCTAGGGCGCTGCAGCCATGCACTGTGCGGTTGGTCCCGGCTGAGGTTCGAGTCCTCCCTCGGGCATGGGTGTGTGTTTGTCCTTAAGATAATTTAGGTTAAGTAGTGCGTAAGCTTAGGGACTGATGACCTTAGCAGTTAAGTCCCATAAGATTTCACACACATTTTTTTCTGAATTACGTCGTCACCTTCATAGACGAGATGGCGGTGCTTACGTCCACGGCGCCTCTTGCGCGAGGTTGTTTACCGCTTCTGTTTCTCGCAGGTTACTGCATTATAGACACAACGTGGCTTACTCATACAGAAAAGTCAAAAATCAAGAGCAGCTTCACTACTGGATTCACGCGCTCCAAAGTTTTCGAAATCAAATGTATTGTACGGGAAGAGATCAGAACAGATCCGCAGGACCTGATAAGGATCCACGTATTATGAGCAGTATGGTTTAAACCCATTAGCGTCGTGCGTTACCGTATGGCAACACTTATAAGACTTTTTTTTTTAATCGTTGCTTCTGTGATATCAACGAAGCGAGAGCGTTGCTTCCGTTTCGTAAAACTGTGAAGATCACAATGCAACAGTTTTAGCAATACATTTAAAAAGTTCTGACGTATGTGGTGTTGGAATTCGTCATTTGCTAAATGAGGAAGGAAAATGGAGTATAATTTCGAGGAAGTGCGTTTTACACAATAATACATGAAATATGATTTTGTTTTTAGTATAGCTATGTTTTATATGCTCAGATATATGTAGACTGGCAATGGCAAGGAAAGCGTTTCTGAAGAAGAGAAATTTGTTAACACCGATTATAGATATAAGTGTCAGGAAGTCTTTTCTGAAAGTATAGGCATGTATGGAAGTGAAACACGAACGATAAATAGTTTAGACAAGACGAGAATAGAAGATTTAGAAATGTGGTTCTACAGAAGAATGCTGAAGATTAGATGGGTAGATCACGTAACTATTGAGGAGGCACTGAATAGAACTGGGAGGAAGAGGAATTTGCGGCACAACTTGATTAGAAGAAGGGATCGGTTGGTAGGACACGTTTTGAGGCATCAAGTATTGGAGGGCAGCGTGGAGGATAAAAACCGTAGAGGGAGACCAAAAGATAAACACACTAAGCAGATTCAGAAGGATGTAGGTTGCAGTAGGTACTTGGAGATGAAGAAGCTTGCGCAGGACAGAGTAGCACGGAGAGCTGCATCAAACCAGTCTCAGGACTGAAGACCACAACAACAACAACAACAACAACGACATTTTTTTAGATTCTGCTTAATTTGTAAGGTTTGTTTAAATTATTTATTTTATAGTTACATATATTTTATTTATGTAGGTATGACACTGTGTACGCAGACATACGAAAAAGTACTTATGGCTAGAGCATGTTCTGAGACATCATGGTATCACCATGGAAGGCAGCGTGGAGAGTAAAAATTTGTAAAGGGATTCCAAGAGATGAATACAATAGGCAGATTCATAAGTATGTAGGCTTGCAGTATGCGCTTGGAGATGAAGAAGCTTGCGCAAGATGGAGTAGCATGCAGAGCTGCATCAGTCTCTGGACTGAAGACCACAACAATAACAACAACATATATTCTTAGAAAATTATTGCTTGTTGTCAAATAAATTACGTTGAATTAGGTCGCTTTCATTGTCAAATATTTCCTTTCTTGTTTTAGATTTCTCTCTTGCTGAGGCGCTGGAGATTGTTTGTAATGATGGTGTGTTTGTTGAGCAGCCAGATCCGAATGTAGATACAGATGAAGATTCAGGAAATAAAGTTGCTGGCAGGTAAGTAAACGTATCACTAGTTTGTTTCGAATAGTCTCTTTACTGATACTGCCTGCTTTATGACTTTTTATTCCATTCTGTATTCTTACAGATTAGTATACGACCTGACCTCTCGTCAGTTACGAGCTAATGCTGAAATAAGGCTGCCAAATAATGTAAGGATAACTGTAGATGACGAGGATCGTGACCCGCCGGCAGAGTCAATGAATGCTGTGCAAGATCGTATCTGTACCAGCAGCACCAGACCCAAGTATGCCAGAGCCATCTGAAGTAAGATTTACCTTATTACTGGACAATGTTCTGAACTGATCTTCTGATAGAGATACATGTGGGCGGCGTTGGGAGAAATGAGTGACTCTGACATTCAAAATCCCTCCACATTTTCACGGCCTGACTGTTCGAGGTATGAAAACACGTCTATCACTGATGAATCTGAACTTTTTATTGAGCTGGAATTTATTGAGCGTTTGGTGAAAGAAACAAAGCGTTATGTGTTATTTCTCATTTATCTGGAACTAAAAATTACTGCGGACGAGATTTGGTGTTTCATATCCATTTTGTATGCTAGTGGCTACAGTAAACTACCTTCTAAAATGAACTGTTGGGACTGAAACTATGGATTGAAGAACTGGGCTGTGTGTCGGGCTATGAGAAGAGTCAGATTTCTACAAATATGTAGGTTTCTACACTGTGCGGATAACACTACGATCGATCAAAACGACAAGGCATGGATGATCCGTATAGTTATAGAGATGTTAAAGAATCCCTGCATTGAGAACTTCATATTGGGGAATACCTGCCGTATGAGCCGGCCGAAGTGGCCGTGCGGTTAAAGGCGCTGCAGTCTGGAACCGCAAGACCGCTACGGCCGCAGGTTCGAATCCTGCCTCGGGCATGGATGTTTGTGATGTCCTTAGGTTAGTTAGGTTTAACTAGTTCTAAGTTCTAGGGGACTAATGACCTCAGCAGTTGAGTCCCATAGTGCTCAGAGCCATTTGAACCAACCTGCCGTATGATGAATGCATGCAGAAGTACTTCGACCGCCACGGACGCAAACAATTCTTGCATAGTACACCTATTACATTCGGCTACAAGATTTGGAGCCTCAACACGAAAGATGAATATTTGGTAAATTGCGAACCATATCAGGGAGAAGGTGCTAAAGGAAGTGCAGTCTACGAGCAGTTTTTCGGCAAGATGAAAGTCCCTTACCGGTTTTATTAGATGTAATTCCTGCAGTGAAGAGAGAACTTTGCTACAGCTTCCACAAGAGCAATCTATTTTCAGACGCATCACTAATTCCAAAAGAACGTTCCATGGGAGACAAAAAACCTTTTTCCACGAAAGATCGTGGACATTTTGAGACAGCAGTAGAGAACAGTGATGCATTCTTCGTCTGGTGCTCAAGAAGTTGGCCAAGTCAAGAGATTTTTAGCAACTAAACAGCGAAATGTAATGATTGCCAGACCAAAACTGGTATCTAAATACAATTCGTATATGGGAGATACTGCAAAACCAAAATATTTCTGAACTGGAATTCAAGAGAGAAGTAGCAGCAGTGTACTTGCAGACACACCAAGCTTTACCCAGAGGAGCGTATTTAACTCCTTCAGCCATGTATAGTTACCAGTTGTAATGTGTTATAAAATATCAATAGTAAGACGAAGAGTTTATAATAAATTTACACAAAGGTTGTATATGTAATAAGAACTTTGAATAACCTACCCAACGTGATCAAAAGTATCTGGACATCCCGAAGGCCGACCGCTGTTGCGGAGCGGTTCTAGGCTCTTCGGTCTGTAACCACGCGACGACTACGGTCGCAGGTTCGTTCGAATCCTGCCTCTAGCATGGATGTGTGTGATGTCCTTAGGTTAGTTAGGTTTAAGTAGTTCTAGGGGACTGATGACCTCAGATGTTAAGTCCCATAGCGCTCAGAGCCATTTGAACCATCTGACACCCCAAAAAACATACTTTTTTTTTTTTTTACAGTAGGTGCACTGTGATGCCACTTATTGCCAGATACTCCATATCAGCAAATGGGGGGCTCCACGGAACTCACGGACTTCGAACGTGCTCAGGTGATTGGGTGTCACTTGTGTCATACGTCTTCAAGCGAGATTTCCACACTCCTAAACATCCCTTGGTCCACTGTTTCCGATGTGATAGTGAAGTGGAAACGTGAAGGGACACGTACAGCATAAAAGGGTACAGGCCAACCGCCGACAGTTGGTAGTAACGTTTAACAGGCAGACATCTGTCCAGACCATCACACAGGAATTCCAAACTGCAACAGAATCCACTGCAAGTACCATGACAGCTGGACAGATATTGACTGTATCCCTGTGTAGGGAGGTTGACTTGTCCCAGGGGCACCATTTTTGAAATTCCCACCACTTATTGAATTTCACACCAAAATTCGAAATTCCCACTAATAGGAGAGGTGGGAGAGGGTGAGAGGGAGGCTAGGGGAGGGTGTGGAGGAGGGTTAATTTGCATAATTAAATTGATTAATTTGTATAATTAAATAGCTACATTGCCACATGTACCACTACAACCCTGTACCAGGCTGGGAGAGGGGGAGGTGTCAATGCAGGCTGTGCTCGCTTTGGCTTTGTCCCACTACTGTTCTCTACGTATTGGTACCGTTTTTTTAGTACCATTGACTCTACTAATGTTGTCAATCCTGTGATAGACAATATCTGAAGATTTCTTCACTACTAATCTGATGTAATCAAGCCTAATGCATGTTATGAACTGTCTGATACCGGTGGTTATCGATAATTTTATTCGTAAGGCCATAACCTGACCCAAAACTACTTATACATATAATGATGAGCCGAAACATTATGACCATCTGCTTAATAGATTATTTGTCCGTCATTCGAACGAAATACATAGCAGATTCTGTGTATCAGGCATCCGAAAGTTTTTTGGCAGGTTTGTGGAGGTATGTGGCATTAGATGTCTACGCAAAGGTCATTCAATTCACGTAAATAGCGGGTTGCTGATTTACGTGCGCGGTAAAGGCACCCGACAGGGAATAGATGGGTTTCATAGGATTTACATCAGGTGGGTTTGGTCGCCGAGACATCAAGGCGATTTCACCATAATGTTTTTCAAAATACTGTAGCACTGTTCTGGCTCAGAGACACTGACAATTACATTGCTGAAAGATGACATCGGGGAAGACATCAAGCATGAGGGGATGCAGTTGGTTCACAGCTATCAACGTGTCTTCGATTACTACCACAGGTCCCATGCAAACGCAGGACAATGTCTCCCGTAGCATAATACTGCTGCCATCAGCCTGCGTCCGTGGCGCGCAGCACGTTTCGACTAGTCATTCCCCTCGATGACGGCGTTTGTGGAGATGACCACAGACCTAGTGTAGCAAAAATGTGTTTCGCCCGAAGAGCCGACATGTTTCCACCGATCTACGGTCGAATCCCAATGGTCCCGTTCGCATTACAATCGTAATTGAAGACATCGTTGGATCAACATATGACCGCGTAGAAGTGGTCTGCTGTTCAACAAAGACCAACAATGAACTATGGATGTGCTCCGAAACACTTATGCACGCACGAGCATTGTGATTCTTCGACAGGGATGCCAGAGATCACCATCTATTCTACTTCACAGAGCAGACAAGCTTTCAAACCCCACGTTCTGTGTAGAGTAGGGGAAGTCCAACCGTGAAGCTCCTAGTGGTAGTTTCACTGTACTTCTATCTCTTTCCATAGACGTTCATGACAGTGGCATGTGAACGTTCGACCAGCTTCACCGTTTTCGATATACTAGTTCACATTTCCGCGTAATAATAATCTTCTCTTTGTCAAAGTCGCCTGTCTCAATGGATTTCCCCTCTTGCATTCCATATGTTCGCTAGGGTGATTGGCAGTCCGTGTCTGTTCCACTTGCATATTTTTGTTACCGCGTCACATGGCCCCAACGCCACCCGGCGGCATCGAACGTCGTGATGGGCAGTGGTCACAATTTTTTTTTTTTTTTTTTGCCACCGAATTTTGTTTATTCTGTGTTTGGTTTTTGGGGCGCCCGTATAAATCCCCAACCTTTTCTCAGTCCAGTCTCGCCACTTTCAGGAATGATGATTAAATGATGAGGACAACACTAACACCCAGTAATCTCGAGGCAGGTGAAAATCCCTGACCTGTAAGGAATATGTGTGAGTCAATTTTAATACTCTTTTTGTCAGTGATGCAAATAATCAGATGCTTCGGCTAGAGGCGTACTCTTTCTGTCTTTTCCCCATGGGGAGGGGGAGAGGAGAGTAGTTATAACGAAGAGTCTGCGAACTCAGGTCGGAAACTTTTTTCTTAGAGGCGTAGCGAACAGCTGGAATTTTGTAGCTCATCTGAGCAGATGAATATCATCTTAATGTGGAAGTTGTATAATTACTGTCAACCGATCGTCTGATTATTTTAAAATTGAAAAACAAGAAAGATGGATCTATTGCAATTTCGTAGTTAAAGTGACCCAAGGGACCGTCACAATCGCAGAAAAGTTTGATATTTCTTCGCCCAGGAAGAAGGACAATAGTATGCCAAAGAAAAAGATAACGAAACAACTACAAAAACCAGCTAAGCACCTGATTAAAGCTTTTAAATGTGGTCACGTCTAATTATGTAATTACTGAAAGTTGACCGATACCAGTACTTTTATCTACACGTTATACTACGAAATAGCAAAGTTGTCCCTCCACTGCCACAGAACAGCTCTGCAAACAGTTAAAAGCGTCGCTTTTTTCCTCCTGGAATGCTGCTGCCGTCGGAATCTGCGCGCACACTGACCAGTACGTACGACTTCGCCACACGCCTCCCCCTTCTCGCCGCAGCTGCGGACCCAGACTGCGCGTCTAGCCAGCAAGTGAATGCCCTCGCAGGTGACCATTAATCCAATCTCGTAATTGAAAGTGTCCCGCCGCTTTATGAACGCAATGTGTTATCAGCTTCGCCCCCCGTGGCGGTTTCCGTCGCCCCGCCGCATTCATTCGCAGAGCTGCCTTTCCCTCTTCATTCTTTTGCTGCCTAAATGCGGCTGTAAGACGCCAGAGGGCTACCAAAGTCCGCCTTCTCCACCTTTCACCGTGGCTGCTTCAGGCCTGCGTCCCTCGTCACGTTCTTTTTCTTCCTCTCTCTCTCTCTCCATGTTTCGGTGTGTGCTGCACTCCATCTAGTGTCTGTAAAGGGCACCAAGGAGCAGTTATGGCAACGAGGGAAGCTAGAAGAGGGGGGAGGGAGGGCGGGGAGCGGAAGGGCCGAGGAAGCGAGCTAAGACCGGCGGAGGGGTGAGAGGGGGTGGGGCAGTGTTTCTTTTTAACGCTCCGCCCTATAAACATGTCCGATATAATTGTTGCCGGAAGAAATATACTTAGCGATGCCGTAAAGCTCTTTTCACACTTCCATACTTCTTTCTGGTTATTATACTTTACGCGAGGAAAGGTCCGGCTGTAAAATTCAAATTTTTGGCTCACTACCGCATTGCGGGCATACTCACCACCATACCCGAGTGTTCTATAGGCCCACGGACATAATTTGTTCAGCAAATGAACACTTGCCAGTTATCAGAGTGGGGTGAATGCACCTCATCAGTACTCATTACTTGGTTTAACTGACTCGCAGGAACATTCTTTTGTTTCACATAGAGAGGCAATTTTGAAGGCCATGAGGGCAGACAGATAAGTTTTGTAAACAAACATACTCTTTACGTTTATCCATTATCTATAATAGATGTATTTCTAGGTGCAAAACAGGAGTTCTCTGTTTCATCCACTCATATTAACATTTATATTGACAATATCCTCAGAAATTGGAAATCAGACAATTATTGACGAATTAAATATGATAAATACACTAATCTAAGAGTGCGACTATTTGCGGGTAATAAAGTACTACATGAAAGTGAAGGCGAGTCACTGAATAAGAAATGAGTTGAGACCTATAAAGGTAAATACTCAATACGGTCGAACCTAGTAATTATCAACGAAATACGAGTAATACATCAGCTACAACACGAATTATGATTATGATTAACGTGTAGCTATACAAATTTCAACCAATGTGCGGAACAATAAACAGAGCACTTAACCAGGAACGAAAAAGAATTACAAAAATAGATCTTTACAGAAGTAAGACGATAACTGCTGTTTGGAAGGGAGAGTATGATAAAGAAAAAAAGACGACACAAAGTACAAGCAGCACAGATGAAATTCTTAAGGAGAGTGAAATTCTGTATAGGAGGGCCCTTAAGTACAAATTAACTGTATTGAGGAATAATGAGATGAGTTTGAAGCCCCTGAGGCATATTACAATAATGAATACCACTAAACTCTGTCAGTTGGTGAAATCTGTGATACGCAAAGTACAACTGTCTGAATATCTCCTCCTCCTAGCTGCCTTCTTACCAACTGCCAATTCTCATTCTCCAGCGCCCTTCTCCCTTCTCATCCTATCTAGGATTTTGGAACTACACCGAAGGGTACAGATCATACGCTCCTGCACCTTCCTTATTCCTGCTACAAATTCTGCATTTTCAAGAGAGGACATCGCTAGAATGTCTGTCGGCTTCCCCACTTAATTTCCCCAATGAAAATACTCTGAACAAATCTCACGTCACGAGTGGAGTGGAGTAACTAGTCAGAGCGCCGCTGGTTAAAACTTCGATCGTTAATAGCAGGATAGACCATTCCAGGACCTAGACTAAAAGAATGGCTCTAAAGTAGCTCATTATTTAACTGTTCTCCCAAAGAACAAAGCTGATCTATTGAGGATGATATTAATTACTCTGTGGCATTACACTGCTCGCAAGCCACGCAGACAACTACACGTTGCGTACCATTTCAGCTTGCAGACTGAAGCAACTCCGCAGGGCAGCAACCTCTGAAGTCTTCTATCAGTCATTTGCTACATCCAAGAAAGATCTGAATTTATCTAACACTCAATATCTAATTCAGCATCGAAATTACCCCTTACTATGGATGCTGCTTGCCCTCCTCCACCAAAGAGCAGAAATTCGTCTCAACACCCAACTACACTCGTTTTCTCTTACAATGCAGTAAACTGGCACAGGATAGAAATTGTATATCAGAAAGGGCACTTAAAAATAAAAACTCATGTTACACACACACTTCCTCTGAGCATCGGTATTATCCCACTGAATTAGGAACAGGCAAAAAATTAATACATAATTTAGTTAAGTCATTCAGTTCTAGAACTAATGAAAGAGGAAAAAATCGATGTTCCTCTTCCATAAACCTCTTGCCTACAGCAGAATTCTCATCGTTTTCAGAAAAGGACGAGGGTAAGGAAATGTAGGCTCAAGAGACATATAAACATCATGGGAAAGGAATGGATACTGGCTACAAGCCAAACAAGTTGAATGTCCCAACTGATGTAAAATATACCTTCCCAAGAATTTGTAAAAATAGGTGTGAGCATAAGTTTGTTACCAGTATCACTTGGCATAACCGCTCAGGAAAACGGATAACTTAATCTCTATTACTATAATGACCAACGGGCTGACCACTAAGATGTTTGCAATATCACCCAATGGATGCCTAATAGCCGTCCGGGGTGGCCGAGCTGTTCTAGGCGCTAGAGTCTGGAACCGCGCGAGCGTTGCGGTCGCAGGTTCGGATCCTGCCTCGGACATGGATGGGTGTGATGTCCTTAGGTTAGTTAGGTTTAATTAGTTCTAAGTTCTAAGGGACTTAGAAGTTAAGTCGCATAGTGCTCAGAACCATTTGAACCATTTGATGCCTAATAAAGATAACAATGGACATAAGACGAGAGTGTTGCTGAAATCAAAAATCTGTCTCTCAAGTGCGCATGGAGGCAAAAATTATAACCATCTTCAGGGATTTTTCACACTAGCACTATCACGTAATTTGAAGGATACATAAAAAATAAGGGTTATTTTCCTTTGACCTAGCCACAACATGTCACTGGTAAAGGCTACGTTGAAACATATATTAATAACAAAGAATGTAAGCAGTCTGGCAGAAAGTGATGCAAACAAGTTTGTTGTAATGCACAATACAAGGATTCGTATCACTGTGTGTGATGTTAAAGTGTGTCAGAAGAATTCTGGATAAATCATCGGGTATACACTGTAAAACAAAAATTACTACATACCAAGTTATCATAAACAGGAACTTACAATACCTAAGGACGTTTAACACTATGCACTGAATCAAATCATGTAGATATAAATAATAGTAACTAATAGTGCAGTGTGTGAAAAATAAGATTAAACTGAATATGTGCAGATTAACGTAACACATACACTCTACAACTACGTATATGTCAGATTGTATAATAAAACGTATCTTACTAAGGACCAGGCTTAATCATGAGAGCACAAGCGACATAAAACGGTACACACAGGCTTACGTTAAACTAACTCCTAAGACGTGAGGAAAAAGGACAAATAAAGATACACACACACATGTCAAGAGGTGAAGAACGCAGAGTGAGAGACAACGCAGCTCAGAATAAATCGTTAAGGACAGTGTGGTTGAAAAGAATACCACAGCATACGCATAACAACAAAGGTAAACAGGCACGAAGAAAATACATTACAGAGTCACAGGTGTGATTGCCTGCCTGGTAACGCGCTGTTTTCCGAGCGCGAAGGCGTGTCGGTTCCCAGCACGTATCCACCCGGCGGATTAGTGTCGAGGTCCGGTGTGCCAGCCAGCCTGTGTATGGTTTTTTAGGCGGTTTTCCATCTGCCTCGGCGATTGCGGGCTGGTTCCCCTTATTCAACATCAGTTACACTATGTCGGCGATTGTTGCGCAAACACTGTCTCCATGTATGTTTACATCATAATTACTCTACCACGTCAACATTTGGGGTTACACTCTTCTGATATGAGACGTTCCCGGGGGAAATGGGTGGGGGGGGGGGGAGGGAGGGTCCTCTGGGATCCGAACCGCACAATAACCTTGGGGGTTACCAGATCTTCTGTATAGACTGAATGAGCTACCCAGTTCCTGACACTGATAGTGACCATAAGATAGTGGCAGGAAAATGTGATCTGAAATTCAGAAACCTTAAGAAAAGAACTTACGAGAAATGGGATCCGAATAGAATAAAGGATGATGTGGTTAGGCTGATATACAAGGAACAAACAATCTTGGTTACAGCTATGAACAAACCGGAAATGCTGAAGAAAGATTAGCAATTTTCTACGAGCAGCCAATGATGTAGATGGGCGAGAGAAGACAAAGCATGAAAAAGAGTGGATTACAGACAACATAATAACAAAAATAAATTTAAGTCGTAACCTGAAACGAGACAACAGTGAGAAACGACAAAGGCAATATAGAGCTTTGAGTCAAAAAGGGCTAGATACTAGTTCTTCGACGACCAATGCAGAGAGGTGAATGAAGTGATCAAGGTAGGAAAGCTGGAATCTGCCTGTAAATCGGGTAAATAGTTGTTTGAAAACAGACAAATAAAATGCAGTGGAATCCGAGATGAAGATGGGAGAAAGTGAAAGATGAAAACAACAGTTTTAAAAACTGTATGCAGATAATAATGAAGACCTGGAACTGGAGAATGCTGAGGAAATCGATCCATAAGAAGATGGAGACTATGTCTCACGCTATGAGTTTAATCTTGTAACCAGGTTGCTAAAATCTGGGAGAGCTCCTGGAGTTGATGTTATGCCAGCAGAACTGATCAAGGCTGCTGGAGAACAGCTGCATGAACTGTTCCATCTCAGACAGGTTATATGCGAAATCGAGGAGCCCTTAACAGACTTTAAAAAATGCATCACAGTGCCAGTACCAAAGGAAGCACCTGTTAAACAGATGTCAACAATATAGAACCTTCAGTTTGGGAACACACGCCTCGAAATCCTTGATCTCTATCGTTATAGGTCGGATAGATGGCAGAACAGTTGCAATGACTACAGACGACGAGTTTGGCTTTACGAGAGGTGTAGACATACGAGAAGTAGTATTCAGCTAACGACTAATTGCTGGGAAGAGACTGAAAGAGGATCAAGACACATATATTGCCCTTATCGACTTAGAAAAAGCATTCGACAGGGTAGACTGGTGACTGCTTTTTAACATGCTGAGAGAGATTGGCATATAATATAAGGATAAAAGAGTAATGCAAAGACTGTATAGAGAAGAGGTAGCTGTAATGAGCTGTGGAGAACATCAGGAAGGAGCTTCCATTGGGCAGGGTGTACGGGAGGGTTTCTCCCTCTTTTCTGTCCTGTCCCGTGGGTACATTCAGAGGGCAACAGATGAATTTAGAAGCAATTAAAATTCTTGGGAAGAAAATAGACATGCTCAGATTTGCTGATGATATCGTTGTGTTAAGTGAAGATGGAGAATAATTAGAAACGATCCTGGGCCAGATGGAAACAACCGCAGGTCTTCCTATATTACAAAAATTAATAAATGTGAAACAAAAATGTTAGTGGTGCCCAACACTCACTTAACAATCGTCGAATCCTTTGCCTACGTACGGAATAAAACTGCAACAGACGGAAGGTAAAGTAAGGATATTATAAGCCGAATCCACCGGGCAAATGCAGATTTTAACAAGAGAAGAAAACTTTTCACATTCAGCAGCACAGACAAACATCTCAGGAAAAACCTCATAAATGCGATTGTTTGGAGTGTGTTGCTGTAGAGAAGGAAAACATGGACACTCGGAGAAGCAGAGAAACGTAAAATAACAGCCTTCGAGATGTGGTGCTGCCGCAGAATGCTCGAGATTGGCTGGGAAATCAAGGAATCAAACGAAGAGGTTCGCAACAGACTGGAGAAATAAAAGCTATGTCTCATGAACGTAATAGAAGGGATACATGGGTCGGTCATATGCTGAGACATGATGGTATCATTAAAAGTATCACTGAAAGGACAATAGAAGAGAAAAATAGAAGAGGCAGACTGAGATTGGAATACATCAACTAGATCATGGAGGATGCCAGCTGCACTATCTGTACTGCTCTCAAGAGAAAGGTTGAAGACAGAAATTAATGGCGATATGCTGCTAATAAACCATGTAATCGAATACTCGTATGTAAGAAGAAGCAATAGCATTTTGCCTGATTGGTGTTTGCTGCCGCGTCTGTGCAGACGGCAGAGTCGGGTACTGGGACGGATGATGAGGAACTCTGCGATCTGTTCTCTGAGAGGTGACTTCACGTGCTCCATTACTAAGGGGCCGATCATTCTGGTGCTCTGCGCCATGACGTCGTGCCGACGACTTAGCACGATCCGCAGATTCTGGGCTTGTGTCCATTGAGATGACAAGAGAGCTGAGGGCACATTGTGCAACATCGGCTCGTTAGGCGGGAATTCGCTGCTTTATGAGGCCACATCGACACCGCAGTTTCGTTAGATTCCAGTTCTGAAGATAGGTTCTTCCCAGTTTAATTCAGACAGTCAACCACTGCATAGCCGAATTCAGATTCCTGGGGCTCATTCACATCACCGAGAGAATGTGCAGCCTGAATTCATTAACGATCCCAGCACATCGTACCGTTTACAGTGTTAGATTGGTATTATCAATCTGTTGCTTTGCTTGTGTTCGACGTCGAACTTCTGCAATAAATCCCCAGTTTATTTTGATTCAATTTATCACATTTTTATACTCAGTTGTTCTTAAAATACAGTTATTGATTTTATAGCAATTCACCTCCTCAGGATTTCGTGTTGGGGCCAAATTTGAGATGGCGTATTTCCATTGTGTTAATTGCATCAACATTATGTCTTTTTTTTTGGGTTATCAGTCTTCCGACTGGGTTGATGCGGCCGGCCACGAATTCCTCTCCTGTGCCAACCTTTTCATCTCCGAGCACTTGCAACCTACGTCCTCACGTATTTGCGGGATGTATTCCAATCTCTGCCTTCCTTTACAGTTTTTGCCCTCTACAGCTACCTCTAGTACCACGGACGTCATGCCCTGATGTCTTAAGAAATATCCTATGGCCTGTCCCTTCTCCTTGTCAGTGTTTCCCTCATGTTCCTTCCCTCTCCGATTCTGCGCACAACCCCGTCATTCCTTACCTTTCCAGTCCATCTAATTTTCGATATTCGTCTGTAGCACCACATCTCAAATGCTTCGATACTCTTCTGTTCCGGTTTTCCCACAGTCCATGTTTCACTACCATACAATGCTGTACACCAGACGTACATCTCAGAAATTTCTTCCTCCAATTAAGGCCTATGTTTAATGCTAGTAGACTTCTCTTAGCCAGGAATGTCCTTTTTGCCAGAGCTAGTCTGCTTTTGATGTCCTCCTTGCCCGGTCCCTCTCTGGTTATTTTGCTGCCTAGGTAGCAGAATTCGTTGTCCCATCAACTTCGTGACCGTCAATCCTGATGTTAAGTTTCTCGCTGTTCTCATTTCCGCTACTTCTAGTTTCGTCTTTCCTCAATTTAATATCAGTCCATATTCTGTACTCATTCTTCTTCACTTTCACTCAGCATAGCATATTCTGGCAGGACAGACGAGAAGCTAAAAATCTACTGAAGACGCCTATAACAGAAAAGGCGAAACGCTTCTGGAACAACGTAGTATTATACTGCAGCATGACAAAGGCTTTTTGAAGTTATGAAGGGAATATTATTACACTCTGTGCGAAAGACGTCAATACTAACAAAACAGTTTTTGAACTTGCTGCGTTTAAAACTGTATAATTTTCATTACATGAGATCATCAGCTACGGACGTTTAAAGATAAGCTGTAGATGGAATTCGATGCTTTGTTTCTACAGACTGGTCAAGCTCTAGATTAGAAGCTGAAGTTACGAAACAGTATCACCAACACAAAATTTTGTTCAGACAGCTCTAATTCGCATATAGCAAAATATGTACTAAAACAGAATTTTTGTGGGTTCACCTGACGCTGCCCACCAGCTCGTCTCGTCTGGCTAGAAGCACCCAAGTGAAGAGACTGTATCGTCGTTGATCCTACTCACAGATCTGAATCAAGCAGTAAGTTGTAAAATTGATTAATTAGGGTTGTACCACTGTCATAAGACTGAGAACGACCCGCATTTGGCTCGGGAATTGTAATACATTGCGCACGAGAAATTTAGATTTATCCAAGCAAATATCTCGATAGCTTGATTTTCTAACCCTTAGCGGCAGCGTTTAGACGTGTAGTTGGAGACTACAGGCTGGCGTTTCATCCTCCCAGTACCTAAATTACGTCGGAAACACACGTCTCGAGAACAGTAAATGGCACGATAAATATTAGTGGCTCTTTCTAACTCTGAAAGCATGAGCTGTGAAAAAATGTGTGTGAAATCTTATGGGACTTAACTGCTAATGCCACCAGTCGCTAAGCTTACACACTACATAACCTAAATTATCCTATAGACAAACACACACACCCATGCCCGAGGGAGGACTAGAACCTCCGCCGGGACCAGCCGCACAGTCTATGATTGCAGCGCCTTTGACCCCTCGGCTAATCCCGCGCGGCATGAGATGTCAGTGGAAGAGTTTCGTCAACATGACGTCTAGCACGAAATTGCCGTCTACACTGACTAGTTTAGACAAGAAGAGAATAGAAGCTTTCGAAATGTGGTGCTACAGAAGAATGCTGAAGATTAGATGGGTAGATCACATAACCAATGAGGAGGTATTGAATATAATTGGGGATAAGAGGAGTTTGTGGCACAACTTGACTAGAAGAAGGGATCGGTTGGTAGGACATGTTTGAGGCATCAAGGGATCACCAGTTTAGTACTGGAGGGCAGTGTGGAGGGTAAAAATCGTAGAGGGAGACCAAGAGATGAATACACTAAGCAGATTCAGAAGGATGTAGGCTGCAGCAGGTACTGGGAGATGAAGAAGCTTGCACAGGATAGAGTAGCATGGAGAGATGCATCAAACCAGTCTCAGGACTGAAGACCACAACAACACTGACTATGCGAGGCAGACGTCACGTGTTTGGTGCTCCATAAATCTGACAAACGAGGCTGAGTTATCCTTCTGGGTGCTATTTTACGTCTCGGTCCCATCGAGGAGACAGCACACTATCACGTAAAACTGAATATAGAACTGCAAGGCATCATGGATATTCTTTGTCCGCTGACGAATGGTGGCATGCAGTTGTAATTAAGTTGTACAGCGAGGAGAGGAGGCGACTTTAAAGGAGTTACGGACGGATATCTGTCTCTCGTACTGCTGTCGTGTTTATGCCGTCCAGGAATTGGCGTCCCAATTCGTGCGGTAGGGTACTGGATCGGTCGCTTTGTGTAGCACGACAAATTGCACGAGGAAGAGACAGAGAACACGTCGAGGACACCGTTTTAGCCTAATTTTGTAGAAACCTCCACCACATCATTGAATCACCATAATTCCCCGTAAGTAAAAAAAAATGAAAAACATGAATATTGTATACTAAGGTAACAGCTGCGCTCGTCAGTGTTAAATATGAAGCTTGGTTCAGTCACAGATAATCAAAGCTAGAAACTCGTGACAAATTTGTAATGAAGGGAAAGCCTACATCCAGATTCCAAAAAT
This sequence comes from Schistocerca piceifrons, assembly GCF_021461385.2. Classification (NCBI taxonomy): domain Eukaryota; kingdom Metazoa; phylum Arthropoda; class Insecta; order Orthoptera; family Acrididae; genus Schistocerca; species Schistocerca piceifrons. The sequence continues at coordinate 64,999,533 of NC_060142.1, forward strand.
GGTCAAGTTCCCTTTTTCGATGTCTCTCCCCGCCCTGCACCTCCCCCACCTCCCTTCCGGGCACTTACCGGTGTCTTGATTGCTTGGTGAATATTGTAAAGTTTCTAGCTCTATTTTGGTTCTGAATGAAAATGATGAGAGCTCTCTTTTTATTCGATGTATCATACTTCATACTTGTACTCCGGATGTTTTTCAAACAGAAGTCTTCAGTTATCGAGATATTACGCCCCAAAAGTTATTAGTACAAGCAATATGATCTTTGGTTGTCAGTAGCACTGTCGTCGTCAGTGTAGCATTCGGTAAAAAGTAAATGAGCGAGTCGGTTGTTGGTCGCGCTGCTGAGAGGTCTGGAAATAATTAGCAGAACACAGAGGTGCAAATGCAGAGGATGTTGCTTTTTGGAAATTTGATTTGGTAAAGATCGATACGAGAACTGTGAAGGTATCCAGGTAATGTTGTTGCTGTACTGCTGGCTTGCGTGTAATTTATGAGTATTTGTGAAAAACAAATTTTCGGGAATGTGATTTTCACTCTGCAGAGGAGTGTGCGCTGATATGAAACTTCCTGGGAGATTAAAACTGTGTGCCCGACCGAGACTCGAACTCGGGACCTTTGCCTTTCGCGGGCAAGTGCTCTACCAACTGAGCTACCGAAGCACGACTCACGGCCCGTCCTCACAGCTTTACTTCTTGCAGTACCTCGTCTCCTACCTTCCAAACTTTACAGAAGCTCTCCTGCGAACCTTGAAGAACTAGCACTCCTGAAAGAAAGGATATTGTGGACACATGGCTTATCCACAGCCTGAGGGATGTTTCTAGAATGGTTCGCAGGAGAGCTTCTGTAAAGTTTGGAAGGTAGGAAACGAGGTACTGGCAGAAGTAAAGCTGTGAGTACCGGCCGTGAGTCGTCCTTCGGTAGCTCAGATGGTAGAGCACTTGCCCGCGAAAGGCAAAGGTCCTGAGTTCGAGTCTCGGTCGGGCACACAGTTTTAATCTGCCAGGAAGTTTCAAATTTTCGGGATTTTGTCTTTATTGTTTCGGGTCAGCTGGTTTGACTGTCGAGACGATATTAAGCAAAATTATCTGTTCACATGGCTTGTACTCAGAGTCACAAATTCACCAGTCCATTACCGTTTCAGCGACGTTTTCTTTGGCAGATAAATATTTTTTTTCTAAGAAGTGATTTTTCTAAACGTGGTTGTTATTGTTCAGGAATCAGAGTTTCGCAATATAGATGGTTCAGATGGCTCTAAGCACTATGGAACTTAACATCGGAGGTCGTCAGTCCCCTAGACTTAGAACTACCTAAACCTAACTAACCTAAAGACATCACACACATCCATGCCCGATGCACGATTCGAACCTGCGACCGAAGCAGCCGCGTGGTTCCCGACTGAAGAGCCTAGAACCACTCGGCCACTTTGAATAGTGGTCTCAGTCAGTCATTTAATAAGCCGAGTTTCTGCCATCGTCTCCACACGAAAATTTTGTAGTTGTGTCACCGCACAGTACTTAACGGTACACAGTTGCTTAAAAATAAATCACGTTACGTGCTTACCACGGCTGCTTTACCTTGCACTGCAGTGGCCAAGACCTCCTCTCCTTTACCTGGTCTGCTGCTATGCAGTATTTTTAATAATCACCACTTTCGAGCAGTACTGAGTTGCCGTTGCCACAAAGCAAGTCACGAAAATTTGTTAGAGCCAGTTTAACATGACAGTCATTACATGGTAAGATCATGTAGAGTTAAGCTTTGCATTTCGAAATTGTCATTAGGTTCTGATGTGTTGGTAAATGTGCCAACACCTTGTAGACAGAGGAGGCCGAAATGCACGCTATCTAACGCAGACGGGCGTGAATTCTGGAACAGGATAAGTAGTGAATGGTAGCAAGAAAAGTACGTTGCTTTGGGAATACTTAACTTTTATATAGTCCTTTGGTTTACAACGTTCTTGATGAGACATTTCATACGATAGCTATCAAACTATGTAAGGCTAATGGCGCCTTGCTAGGTCGTAGCCATGGACTTAGCTGAAGGCTATTCTAACTGTCTCTCGGCAAATGAGAGAAAGGCTTCGTCAGTGTAGTCGCTAGCAAAGTCGTCGTACAACTGGGGCGAGTGCTAGTCCGTATCTCGAGACCTGCCTTGTGGTGGCGCTCGGTCTGCGATCACACAGTGGCGACACGCGGGTCCGACATGTACTAAATGGACCGCGGCCGATTTAAGCTACCACCTAGCAAGTGTGGTGTCTGGCGGTGACACCACAGGTTCAGTGTAGGTAAAGTTTAGTACGGATGTCATTTCATATGCAGATAATCTTCTTCATACAGAGCAGCGTTTTCTCCACGTGTGTCTCATTTAATGTTTGGAATTCTATTTAATCAGTTTCCGTACATTAATAAAGGGGGTATTTTAATAGGAACATTTTGAATAGTTATTCTTCCGAAATTCGTTCTGTAATTTTATGTAGTATTTTTAATCTGTTAGTTTCGTGTGTTATCATCGGTCAGTGCACTGTCCGATGCAGAATTCCACAGGACAGCTTATTAAATATACTGTTTTATGTTTTGTAATTATTTCTGATAAAACTTAATCACAATACAGTTATACTGTTTCAGTTAGATTTGGCAATTCTTTATATCCGACGGCGTATACGTAATCACGCCACTTGCATTATTCAGATTAACATTACAACACAGACGAATACGAAAGATTAAAAACAGGTAACCAGTTTAGTTAGCAACACAGAAGAGCAACATAAAAACATATCAGTTAGAATATTTGTCTACCAGAATGTTCACGAGAAACGAAAGTAATATTGGTTGTGTCCCAAGAAAGCTTAATAATCCCCATACGATTGACCTGATATTAGTAGCACTTCCGGCAGATTGTACACTGATCATGCTGTTGCCAAACCGGGAAGTGTAATCGGTGAACGATCTTAAGGAAATTCATACAGTTTTGGACAAAATTTCCATTTTGTGTGATGAATAACAGTTATCTTTAAAGGTGGAGAAAAGCAATACTATCCCTACAAAAAGAGAAAGCACCAGTTAGTCAGTGATGAATATGTTGAGCGAATCACATACACACGTATTTAAGGACAATACTAGGAAGCGATATAATGTGGGACGAATAATTGAAAACAATGTATTAGAGAAAGCAGACTGAAGGCTTGGGTATGTTGTAAGAGTTATAAGAAGTGCTTCTGTAGGGCCAGTTTTATGAAAACGCGAGTGTGGAGGCCTTAAGTTACGTTGTGCAAGACGCGACAGTTGGCTGCGACTGCGACGCTGCCCCCTCCTCTTTCCCCACCCTGGCAGACGGCGACACGGCCGCAACACGACTGGAGTCGTCGCTGTTTCCCAAGCTCCGGTCGGCGGCGGCGGATTCAAATACATAAGAAAAATAAGAATTCCGATTTTCTTGCTGTAAAAAATACTGTATGTTAATGCAACAAAGTTACATCGGCTCCCAGAGTTAGTTTTTCGATACAGATTCTCCTTTTACTTTAAAAAATTGAAAAGTATCTCTTCCGGTTTTGCGTGTTTTTTTCGCTGTATATTACTTCTCAATCAATTGTGAGGAAAGTAAAAGGCACAAAAAATTGATGTTTGCGTATCTTACAGTTTCACATCACAGCTTGATAATTAGGTGTCTATTTTTCCGATATTCGTCACAGTTATCCCGATACTTAATTTACAAATAACCTACTGCATAAAATTTGAATTGTGTACAGTGAAAAATGTGGTCGCTGGCTACTTTACGTATGGTTCACGTTAGGTCATACATCGTTGCCGATGAAAAGAAGCTAACATATCGAAATTATTTTTTAAGATGAGATCAGATTGATATCGATCTCCGTTTCCGAGATTTGGGCTCATATATCTCCGGGAGCGTCGCGACTAGCCGCCAGTTCTGTCGACGCGCAACGAGAATCGTGTGATCATCACACGATAGAGAATGCATTTGTTTTGTTTCGCTGACACATTTGGACCTAATGAAACCATTTTATGTCATATTCCTCCGGTATGAGTTACTAATATTTCTCCATATGCTCTTGACAATTTCATTTAAAATGCCACGAAACGTAGGTTTATTAAAGCCAAGTGATCAAGCAGAACCCATTTTCTTGGTTTTGCTGAGGCATCTGAACCTGTTCCAAGCTTTCTTTCTCGTTTATTTCTCTGATACGAGTCCCGAATATTCCTCCATCTGTTTTTGCACATTTCACCTAAAATTCCAATGAAAGATAAGTTTATTAACAATAAGCGCACGCTAGCTTCATTGCATTGTTTCAAGTTCTTGACAACAAGACAGGGTTACACCTTAAACATCTCTAGAATTTTGATTCTGAACGTCTACAGTATACACTGGCAGAAATGTGGAAGAAATAATGTCCATGCTTGTTCACAAAATTTACCCAAATTATACTTGTCAGTTTCTCCCATGCAGAAACTTTTGGAACAAGCTAAGGCAACTTTCATAGCCGACTGAATCTTTATTCCCATCGAAATGAACTTCCATATTCTTGTATTCTGACAGCATACATCGTTATGGATGACATCAACATTTAATCTTGCCAAGCTGCACTCAAAAGATGACTCCAGGATTTACAAAAGACGAATTTCAATTGTGAACTGTGTCAGACCAGAAGGGCCTTGTAAAACAGTAGTGCACTTTTGGCACATGTTTTTTGAGCACCATCTTCTACCAATGAATTGAAGTGAATGTGACTGCGCAATCTGTTGAGAAACGCCTTCCTCAAAAACGAACATCTATTGATTACAGAAAGCTGTACAACAATCTGGTGGTGGTTTTTCACAACTACACTCCTGGAAATGGAAAAAAGAACACATTGACACCGATGTGTCAGACCCACCATTGCTCCGGACACTGCGAGAGGGCTGTACAAGCAATGATCACACGCACGGCACAGCGGACACACCAGGAACCGCGGTGTTGGCCGTCGAATGGCGCTAGCTGCGCAGCATTTGTGCACCGCCGCCGTCAGTGTCAGCCAGTTTGCCGTGGCATACGGAGCTCCATCGCAGTCTTTAACACTGGTAGCATGCCGCGACAGCGTGGACGTGAACCGTATGTACAGTTGACGGACTTTGAGCGAGGGCGTATAGTGGGCATGCGGGAGGCCGGGTGGACGTACCGCCGAATTCCTCAACACGTGGAGCGTGAGGTCTCCACAGTACATCGATGTTGTCGCCAGTGGTCGGCGGAAGGTGCACGTGCCCGTCGACCTGGGACCGGACCGCAGCGACGCACGGATGCACGCCAAGACCGTAGGATCCTACGCAGTGCCGTAGGGGACCGCACCGCCACTTCCCAGCAAATTAGGGACACTGTTGCTCCTGGGGTTTCGGCGAGGACCATTCGCAACCGTCTCCATGAAGCTGGGCTACGGTCCCGCACACCGTTAGGCCGTCTTCCGCTCACGCCCCCACATCGTGCAGCCCGCCTCCAGTGGTGTCGCGACAGGCGTGAATGGAGGGACGAATGGAGACGTGTCGTCTTCAGCGATGAGAGTCGCTTCTGCCTTGGTGCCAATGATGGTCGTATGCGTGTTTGGCGCCGTGCAGGTGAGCGCCACAATCAGGACTGCATACGACCGAGGCACACAGGGCCAACACCCGGCATCATGGTGTGGGGAGCGATCTCCTACACTGGCCGTACACCACTGGTGATCGTCGAGGGGACACTGAATAGTGCACGGTACATCCAAACCGTCATCGAACCCATCGTTCTACCATTCCTAGACCGGCAAGGGAACTTGCTGTTCCAACAGGACAATGCACGTCCGCATGTATCCCGTGCCACCCAACGTGCTCTAGAAGATGTAAGTCAACTACCCTGGCCAGCAAGATCTCCGGATCTGTCCCCCATTGAGCATGTTTGGGACTGGATGAAGCGTCGTCTCATGCGGTCTGCACGTCCAGCACGAACGCTGGTCCAACTGAGGCGCCAGGTGGAAATGGCATGGCAAGCCGTTCCACAGGACTACATCCAGCATCTCTACGATCGTCTCCATGGGAGAATAGCAGCCTGCATTGCTGCGAAAGGTGGATATACACTGTACTAGTGCCGACATTGTGCATGCTCTGTTGCCTGTGTCTATGTGCCTGTGGTTCTGTCAGTGTGATCATGTGATGTATCTGACCCCAGGAATGTGTCAATAAAGTTTCCCCTTCCTGGGACAATGAATTCACGGTGTTCTTATTTCAGTTTCCAGGAGTGTAGAAGGTATCATCAAGACACCAATCTACCGTTTACTTTCAAAGTGAAGGTATTGTAAAATGTAACTTTCTCGTTGTACTTTAGATTGTTCATTTTATAATGTATTTGCCGTTTTCAATTTTTATCGTCACAAAAAAGAGTAATGCGAAAATTGACCTTCAAGTTCATTTTCATCATTCTAATTCTACATCTGCACGGATTATACTGATTTTCATAACAGGCCTGAAAAATTTGCATTAATGGGAAAATATTATATATTTCACTCACCTGCCAGTTTCAACTGTGCACCAATTTCTCCCCAAATTCTGTCTCTGAACATAGTGTCTCTATATTTATGGTTCTTCAAATCGTAAAGGCAAGGCTGTTGCAAGACCAGCTCACAGAGCATCACATCCTGTGAGTGCCTCATTTCAGTTTTCCTTGACTGGCTCGACATCTTTCTCGCAGCCGTACGTCTTTGTGTCGTGCGACTTCCGTCGCAACACTGCTCACTGGTGCAGTGCTGCGACAGCTGCCGCAACAGTCGCGCGTCGCATCCCAAACTCGAACTGCGCATGCGCCAGCGGACAACTTCTGACGTCACGTAGCGACCCGTCGCAGTCGCTAGTGTGCGTCGCGTCTTGGACAACGTACCTTTACCAAGCAGGCATGGCAGCAGGCGTCGAATGAATTCAGGGAAATGCTACCACGATCGTAACAGCTCCGCACGATCCGTATCAATGAGGGAATGAGGGAATCACTGGAAGGAATGCAACATAATTCTCAATAAATATTTAGGGGCTCTGTATTCTAGGTTGGTTTGTTTGGAGGAGGGGACAATCCAGCGAGGTCATCAGTCCCATCGGATTAGGGAATAATGGGGAAGGAAGTTGGCCATGCCCTTTCAAAGGAGCCGCCTGAAGCGATTTAGGGAAATCACGTAAAACTGAGGTCAGGATGGCCAGACGCGGGTTTGAACCGTTGCCCCCCCCCCCCCCCCCCAAATGCGAGTCCAGTGCTAACCACTGCACCACCTCGCTTGATATTTATTCGACTGAGCAATCATTCTGGCACGAGTAGTGACCGTGTTACAGTACCGGCTGTCGCTAGTTCTCCTTTCTAGTAATAGGTGGCGGCACATACAAAGGGTGAACTGAAACACGCCATGATCTCACCCATAAAACGTCAAGCACTTGTCCGGCATTCAGTTGTTTCTGGGCTGTGAGCGCTTAATGTTTTTGTGTGTGAGCAACGTGCAAGAAGCTAGTTTCAGGACTGTGGTACACGTATATGGTGTGAGTAACTGAATTTATTTTTACATTTACTGTAACTGTCTTGTTTAAGGATACTGTACCGTGAAACTTTTAAGGCATTGTGTATTAAACAGCACGCTCTCGATATCGATTTTATTGGTTCAAATGGCTCTGAGCACTACGGGACTTAACATCTATGGTTATCAGTCCCCTAGAACTTAGAACTACTTAAACCAACCTAACCTAAGGACGTCACACAACACCCAGTCATCACGAGGCAGAGAAAATCCCTGACCCCGCTGGGAATCGAACCTGGGAACCCGGGCGATCGATTTTATTGCACGATCGTCGCACCGTACCGACCGGCCAGTTGTCCTGCAGTACCAACCAATCAGAACGTTAAGGGTCCGCAGTTCGTGGTCGTGCGGTAGCATTCTCGTTTCCCGCGTCCGGGTTCCCGGGTTCGATTCCCGGCGAGGTCAGGGATTTTCTCTGCCCCGTGATGACTGGGTGTTGTGTGACGTCCTTAGGTTAGTTAGGTTTAAGTAGTTCTAAGTTCTAGGGGACTGATGACCTCAGCAGTTAAGTCCCATAGCGCTCAGAGCCATTCAGAACGTTAAGAGAAAAAAGTAACAACTTTTCCTCTCCACTTTTCAGAGTGAAATGCCCTTGAACAAGGCGAAAATGAAAGAAAAACAGACTGAAGAGAATATGAGGATGACAATAAATGAAGTAATATTGGGGAAAGTGACAGCAAGGCATACAGCTGAGTCTTTTCATGTCCCGCGGAGCACTTTAAGTGATAGAATAAAAGATAAAGAACAGAGAAAATTAAGTCAGAAAGAGACCTGAAGTCAGTCAGCGGCTAAGTAGAGAAACGTCAGATGCATCTAACATAACCATACAAGTGTACAGTTCAAATAGTGCTGCAACAAATAGGGTGTGTCAAAAGAAGCAGGAATTTGGTGGGGACATTCTAAGAATGGACGAGATTGCAATATGTGTAATATGCTCTGAGTTGTTTGAAGAAGAATGGGGGACAATGCACTAGACGTAAAGAGGGGGCACAGGGTTGTGAAAACCAAGAAACTATATTGTATTTTATTTGTGATCCTTGCAATAAGTGAATAATGATGTTTGAAATTAGTGAATTTTGTCCATAGAATGAGTTGTTTAATGGTTTTCTTAGCTTGTGTAATGTTATCAGTAGTCTGAAAATATACCTACAGTGGCACTGGTCGCTACTGGAAGACGGTCTGACTGTTTTTACTTCCACATGACATGTCACTTTTGTAAAATTTCAGGGAAATCATACACGAACATTAAAAAGCCATTATTTTAAGTACCGAAGTGCTGTATTAAATTCCAAAGTTTTAAAATATTTCACATTCTTACAGGTGTAAACGTTAAGGGCTTATGAGAATAGGAGACATCAGTGTGCATACTAAGGCATAAAGACAATATGCGAATGGAATAAGACTTTTGGTATGAAGTATCCTCCGCCATGCGCTGTACAATGACTTTAGGGGTGCAAATGCAGAGGCCGATGTAGGAATATCCATGCAGAGCAGCCTAAAATGAAATGACCTCACGAGAGAGTCGCTGTGGGAAATGTAGAGCAAGGGCTGAGGTTAACTGAAAGAATAGTAAAATAAACGCAGTGGATCTACGTAAGAAGTGACTTACTAGACACCCGACCGTTTACTGACCATTTCTCGCCCCTCCGCAAATGCTTACCAGATAAGATTAATGTAGAATACAGAGAAGATCCCAAGAAGATGGCGGGTTTCACCACGGGATCGTCTAGTAAGCGCGAGTACGTCACGGAGAAGTTCACAGAACTCGAGCGGCTCATGCTACAAGAGAGGATCTGTCCATCGTGGAGAGGTTTAGTGCGAAAATTCTGAGGCTGTACGTCCACAGAATAATGCAGGTAACATGTAACTTTCCCACACATGCATCTTGCAAAGTGACAACGGCAGGAAATTAGAGCTCACATGGTTACTTACTGAAAACCGTGTTCCCATTTTGAATTAAACAATAAGGTGTGGAGACGGTAGTACACATACACCGTATGATGGCTTGAGAAGGATGGCTGCTGGGAACGTGTGAAGCGTCAACGACGCCTATAAAACCTTATTAGAGTTCATTATTTATTTACCGTGTTTACAAGTCGTACTTCTTCTGCAGCAGCCTCAGCTGTTGCTGATTCAGCTGCGTGTTGAATTCCAGCCGACGTCCGTCGAGTCAACTCAAGATGGTTCAAATGGCTCTGAGCCCTATGGGACTCAACTTCTGAGGTCATTAGTCCCCTAGAACTTAGAACTAGTTGAACTTAACTAACCTAAGGACATCACACACATCCACGCCCGAGGCAGGATTCGAACCTGAGACAGTAGTGGTCTCGCGGTTCCAGATTGCAGCACCCAGAGCCGCACGGCCACTGCGGCCGGCGAGTCAGCTCAGCGTTGCACACCGAGGAGGTGGTGTCAGCGACCCTGGAGGCGCGGCGTGGTTCTCTCGTCAGCTGTGGACTGTACTCCTTCCCACTCAGAATTCTCCCATGATTCATAGTGACACATCCACAATACACCTGGTGTCGGTAGTCTGGTTGTAGGTTTATATGCTCCCTACCCTTTGTAAGTTTCAGAACCCAAAGGCGCATAAGTGTTGAGCAGGAACGTGGAATCCAAGAGACCCCATTGCTGACTTCCACATTGAAGGCCGGTATTGGTAGCATTCTGCGATGTGGTGTTGTAGGCTGGCACTCAGTCTCTCCATCAGCAGGTGGCAGCCGGCGAGCAGTATGAAGTTCATCTGGTGAAGGCCATCATCTTGAGTTCATCTTCCGCTAGTTCATAGACTGTGCTGGAGCATCTACGACATAATTCACTACAGTATAGTGATCATGGAACAAGAGTGCTATTACTGTGAATGACATCGATCCCAACGATCAGTTCATGACAAGAGCTGGAGAGTTGAAATATTTAAAGGAAGCTAGCATGAGGCTATGAAGCTGAACTGTGCTGCGGCTCGCGTTGGTGCTGTTTGTAGGTTCCCGCCCTCTGTTGGAGGCCAGACGGTATCGTTTAGTTGGCATGGTTGCGGCTGTTTGTCTTCTTCACGTGTTGACTGGTGCCACTCTGTTTCACAAGCGTTGCCTGTCCGCTAGTGGCAGAAGCGGCGGTTATCGATATGTAGTAACTGTTGCCCTATCTTCGGGGCGACGTCGTTGTTTTTCCGGGTCGCGTGAGTGAGCGAGTTCGGTTGGGGGCTGTGGAGAAGCCAGGTCCGCGCAGTGTAAGAAGACACTGGTACCGCTGGTGGCACGAATGGACTGCCGGATGGAAGGGCTGTGGTTACGAGAATGCATGACTTCGTCGTAAACCGGACCCAGCAAGCTTTAAGATGAGTGCATTTCAATCCAAGTAGAGAGATCTCTGCCATTGTGAGACCTTGTGATTCTCCATTGACTTGGGTTCGTGTGGCTGCTCGTCGTAGTGTCGCCGAGGCGAAGAGCAGCGAGTGGAGTGGTTGGGGAAGGCGGATCTGATTAGCTTTCCTCGACTTATTATTACTATTTACTGCGTTCAACTTCTTACAATTCGTTTAGTTCAACCAGTGGGAATGTATCTTGCCTGGTGGCCGTTAACGCCCAGTTACCTGCCCTGGGGGTTAGTATATGCAACGGCAGTGTACATTTCCTCGCCTTGCCGCTGCTGTCCGGTAAGGAGTGTAGTTTTGACAGCTTTCTTGATTGTAGGCCGGTTGGTGATTACTCTGGTGGTAGTGATTCCTTTCTCGTTCCGGGGGGCTCTAAACACAGTATTCTGGACGTAGTGCAGAGCACCGGTTCCGGCTTTGGCGAATTGTTCCATCGTTGCATTTGGTTTATCGGACGTCAGGGAGCTTCAGCAAGATTATCGTTAGTCATTCGTTAGACTGCCAGTAGTCTGAGTTACCGTCTTGTCAAGTGAATGCTTGGCTGCCTATCTCATCGCTCGCGAAAGTGTTTGTTGCCAGACCTCAGAGGTCGATTCCTGGAGCACCGCCGGCCGAAGTGGCCGTGCGGTTAAAGGCGCTGCAGTCTGGAACCGCAAGACCGCTACGGTCACAGGTTCGAATCCTGCCTCGGGCATGGATGTTTGTGATGTCCTTAGGTTAGTTAGGTTTAACTAGTTCTAAGTTCTAGGGGACTAATGACCTCAGCAGTTGAGTCCCATAGTGCTCAGAGCCATTTGAACCATTTGAACCTGGAGCACCGTCTGGATCAGTTGCTTGTTTTTTTAATTAACTTTTGCTATTGTATTTGCTGTTTTACAGCAGTTTTCTAATTTTTTTATATTATTGCCTTTTATGGCGTGTAAGGCCTTCAGCCGTGTTTGTGGTCATTTGCCTTAAAATTTTAATTTGGTATTTGTATTTTAGCAGTAAGCCTTGAAACCTTATTTACTGCCATTCCTGGCGTCTGATGCCGTCTGCTGTGTTTGTGGCGACATGCCTTTAATATTTCAATACCTGTAATTTGTAAGTTTTAAACAATTCTTAATTTATTGCCATTCCTGGCGTGTAAGGCCTTCATTAATAACGTGTGGCATTCTTATTTATTGTTGAGTCTGGAATTACTGGTTTAAAATAAATTGTGTGTAACTGTAAAAGGCAATCAATAGTAACTGATTACAGCTCCGTCCACAGCCGTAACCAAATCCTGCCTTCCCTTGACTACCATCAGTTTTCAGACGCGAAGCTCGGCTCGTAATGACTGAATGTCTCCTTATTTTGCTACATTCACTTAACAGGCTGTTAACTGCTGTGTCGGTCCCTCACCATGTGGTCCTATGAAACAAATACAAATTTATAGAACATTGAGTATCAGTCAGAATTTAGCAGAGCTTTGGAAGATTTGGGATCAAATAAGGCAGAAGGTAAGAATAATATTTCTTCAGAATTTGTAAAACCATTGGGGGAGGTGGCAACCAAAGGACTATTCAGGTTATTTTGTAGAATCTATCTGACCTGAGACGTACCAACAAACTTCCATAAAAATATCATCCACACATTCTTGTTGATAGGAAAGACACACAAGTGCGTGAACTGTCACACAGACAGCTTAACTGCTCATGCATACAAGCTTACAGTACGCAGAAGAATGGAAAAGAAAATTTAAGTTCTGTTAGAGGATGATCAGTTCGGCCTTTGGGAAGATAAAGGTCTTGGAGAGGCAGTTCCTGTTTTAAGCTTTTGATGGAAGCAAGACTCCACACTAAGATGTTGCAAGATATTCGAAATTCTGAGAAAAATGGTAGTAAGTTACAGTACAGAAAGAAGGGTGAGATAAAATCTGTACAAGAACGAAGAGTCAAAGACATAATTGGAAGGCCAAGATCGAAGTGCTAGGAATAATAACGGTGGAGCAAGACAAGGTTACGGTCCTCCCCCCCCCCTTTCCCCCCTCGACTGACCGACACTATTTAATCTAAACGTCGAAGAAGCGATAACGGAAGTAAGAGAGAAGTTCAAGAGAGTGGGATTAAAATTCAGTGCAGAAATATATCAATGATAAAATTGGGATATGACACTGACATCCTCAGTGAAAGATGAACTACAGCTTCTGTTCAATGAAGGGAACAGTCTAGTGAGTGGTCTGTACAATGGGGACTGACAGTTATACGAAGAAAGACGAAAGTGAAAATGAAAACGAAAACTTATGACCATAGGTAGATTAAGTGAAAGAATTCTGCAATCTTGAAAGCAAAATAACATATGATGGACGAAACAGGGCCATAAGAAGCAGAGTAGCAACGGCAAAGAGAGCATGTGTGGCCAAGAAAAGTCTATTGGTATCAAACATCGGCTTTAATCTGTGGTAGAGACTTCTGAGATGAACGTTTGGAGTACTGCAGTGTCTAATAGTGAATCCTCGAGCACGGGCACACAGGAAAAGAACGCAGTAGAACCTTTTGGGATGTGGTGCTATGGAAGGATGTTGGAAACTAGGTGGAATGGTAAGGTAGGTAATGAGCAGGTTGTCCTCAGCGAAGAACATCTGAAAAACAGCGACAAGAAGAGGCACAGGATGATAGAACATGTGTTAAGACACCAGGGAATGTTTTCGTGGTGCTAGGGAGGGGGGAGGGGGTTGTGCAGGATAAAAGATATAGGGAGACAGATATTGGAATGTATCCAACAGACAATTGAGGAGGTAGGGTAAAAGTGCTGTTCTGAGATGAAAAAGTTGGCACAAGAGAGGAGGTCTCAACAGGCGCATCAGACCAGTCAGAAGACTGATAACTAAAAAAACAGTAGAAGAACGAGTATACTACATTACAGTGTGGAAACATAACAGTAGGTTGTCAAAGCCAAAAGTACAAAGAAAACAGTGAAAACCATTTTCGTTTTCGACACTCTTGGTATAATAAAACCGATCCATCACTGCCTAAATCTTATCGGTCAACACTGCGGAATTTTCATGTGTTGAAGCAGAAGCGACCAATATTGACACTCAACTAAGCGATCTTTTAAAAAGATAATGAAACTGCCCACACATTGGCTGCTACGACAGTGGAAAAAGTAGGGGGGAGGAGGGGGGGAGGTATGAAACTGCAACAAAACCCACATTTTTTTCTCTTGGTAGAGCATCCACAACTGTTGTATGTATAATTCATGACTGATCATCTGCTACAGCTGTAAAAAAATTGGCATATTAACAATGGTGCGTGGTTGGTACAGTACACCATGGGTGTATATAGAGTAGTATATGCGAAAGTCTGGCTATCTCTCTTGCTGTGGACGTTCGGTTGAAAGGCGGCATGAGCCCTCTCTCATATTTCTGTCTTACTCCGAGTAATTCGATCTTCTACTCTAATTGCATGTGGTGAAAAGTTGCTATTCCTTCACACACAGACTTCCCACACAGCGCCTCTCGTCACCCAGGTGGTCCGGTGACAGGCGGGCTGTGCTGATCTTGAAAGGGTTAAGCCGACGGGTGTGAGGGAGTCGAGTAAATGCTTTCCAGATGCCGACATTGTTATAAGAGTGGCGGCGACACGCCCACAGGGGCCTGACGGAGCGGCTGGGCTAGATTCCGTTACTTTGCAGAAATTTAGTGAAAACCGTTTCTGGCGGGCTACCAGCGAGGCGTGTGAAAGACTTGTGTTCCCAGGCAGTCTTGGTGGGCAAGTTCCTGCGTTTTCTGCAAAATCGTAACTGTCATTGGCTTGCTCAGGGCATAGGTCCGTGACGTAGCAAAATCGGCGCAGAAATTGGCGCGAAGAATCTCCATTGGTGGAAAGGTAGTGCTTCGGCAATAGAGTGGAATTTTCCACCGGTTTTCGAGTTGCTGATTGGAACGTTTAACCACGGCGACTGTCATGGGGGTGGGAATGTTCTGTGTTTGGTTTGTACGGGTGCTCTTGTGAGAGTCAGCTCTCGCCTTTCGGTCGGAGTAGGTTACACGACTGAGCTCTCGCTGCTCTGGACAGCCTGCCTTCCATTGGCTCTCTAATATACTTTTATTTAATTGTAACTGTTTGACGAAGTTGCTGAAGTTTCGACTTCAATGTAACTTTCCGAGTACAGTTGGCAATTGAGCGCTTTGTGTACAAGCGGCCTATGTTGTCTGTCTTGAGCAGTTTTGGCTAAAGTTGACTGTATCAGAGTTACTGTGACTTCGCTTGTTAAAATCAATCACTGTACCATCAGTGATTGTGTGGCGGGCCTTCTTCATCTCCCTCAGAGGCGCATTTGTATTGACAGGAAGTCTTTACTCTAGAACAACCAGACCAGGATAATTTGTTTCGGGCTACACTCTTGACATTAACATCACCACGACGGGACGTCGAAGCAACCAGCCATCGCTTCCAGTACGCCAGATCGTGTCCTTGCAGTTAAGAAAACAGCTTGGTAGTGTATGTCCACAGCATCGGCAGATTAGGGAATTTGCTCTATGATAATCAGAGCTCAGCAGAGCGCGCCTGTTCCCGTCTTTTCTTACGTGGTTCTGTCTTGGATGTTCATTGTCTGAGTTCTCACTACTGTAGCAGCAATTAATGTTGGGTTGGCTGGGTGTTTCTCTTAAGATTTGAGTTGCAAGGAATTGGCTCCACATACCACTTCGCCATAAATATCACAATCTAGTTTATGGACAAATTCACCTTCACAGCATTTATTTGAGTATCCAATTTGATGTATTGTAAATGTTTCATGTGTTTTGTTTGATTTTGAGTTTAGTCATAATAAATCAACTTGTTATTTTGTACAGAACTTTCATTCTGTTAATCGGTAGAGCAACCCTTTCATTTCCCACTACGTTAATGAAACTTTCCTTTATTTAATTAATTTCAATCCAATTAAATTATTGTAGGTGCCAAACTCTTTTCTACTCCACTTACAGAGTCAATTACAGTCAGTTCGCACTTCTTCTTAATCCATGTGCAACAGTAAAAGTCGGAGTTAGAATAGGGGGGTGGGGGCTTAGAGCATCATTTACATATGAAGATTCTAGAAGAATTTAGTGTTAAATACACTGATAGCCCCGGCACCTAACACGGTCTAAAATATATGAAAAGTATTTTCTGCTTACATACCATGTATTCTATTAACCCTTGTTAGTTGACTCTTATGGACATTCTGTGCATCCGAAGATGGGACTGTTGTTCTGAAACCTGGTTGTGTTTCCTTTTACTGGAAAATTAAAATCATTTTACTATTGCAGCGGATGTTATCACTGATGGATAAACCCCACATTGATTTACTAATTTCATCACATGTTTGATGTTGCTCTTGTTCTAGATATCAGTTCGAAAATCGGTCTGATACAGATCTCTAGCATCTAACCAATCAGAAGACTGATGAATCGGGAAACTATTCGGCCGAGGATTACCGAAAGTTTTACTTCCAACTAGGAATTGAACACTAAAAGGAGGAAATGTTAGTGGCCCTAGAGTACCCTCCACCACACACCGTAAGATGGCTTGCGAGGTATAAACATAGGTATACCCCAGGACACTGACAAAAGGTAAACTATAGCCTTACTTTGCTTTGGGCCGGAAGAGAGAGTAACAGAGTTTCGAGACAAGTTGTTGGCTATCAGCGTTGTAGCAGCGGCGCCTTCCTAGGGAACAGAAGGACCGACGCGAGCCCTGCCCGCCCCTCCCCACCCACTGGACTCCCCTTGCAGACAGGGACGCAGCTGGAGGCCGGCGATCGTCACGTGAGGGCTGTAGTGGAGGGGGTGGAGACGTGGCCGAGCCGCGTCTCGTAATTTTCTGCAGACGCTAACTGAGGGCGTAACTCGCAGGGGCCGACGCCTTAACCCGGCGGGCTCCTGAAGGGCGGCAACCAGCACGGCAAGTTCTCGGGGTAGACCAGCCAGCACTGCGCCTTAAAAGCCACTTCTCACGGGACACGAAAAGCCGCGTGTACGAGGAGTTGGTTAACGTCACGACGTGGAACTCCACCTTCCAATATAGCGCGGAAAGTGAAATGAAGAATATGGCACGTCAGATTTTTGCTTCCTGGAGAGGAACGTGGCCTATGAGACGCGATAGCGTTTTACATCACAAACGGAACTTAGGGGCCGCCATATTGTGATGAATGGTGGGCTCCGTGTGGTTCCCAAGTTGTGCAGCGACCGTAAACCATAAAATTACCAAATATTGTTAGTTCCTTTTTTACTAATTTGTACAATCGCTTTTTGGCGTATATAACTGTACTAAGTGGTTGACAAAATCTTTGACAATATATCCACGTTTTGAAACTTCGTGGCAGATTAAAACTGTGTGCCGGACCGAGACTCGAACTCGGGACCTTTGCCTTTCGCGGGAAAGTGCTCTACCAAATGAGCTACCCAAGCACGACTCACGCCCCGTCCTCACAGCTTTACTTCCGCCAGTACCTGTGAGGACAGGGCGTGAGTCGTGCTTGAGTAGCTCAGTTGGTAGAGCATTTGCCCGCGAAAGGCAAAGGTTCCGAGTTCGAGTCTCGGTCCAGCACACACTTTTAATCTGCCAGGAGGTTTCATATCAGCGAACACTCCGCTGCAGAGTGAAAATCGCATTCTGGAAATATCCATATTTTGCAAATATTTCAGTATTTTGTCATTATATTTTACCTCACTTTGTATGTAATTTCTTCTTCTCATTTTTATTTTATATGTATGTTTTCGCATAGAGGGCGGGTTTGCTTTGCCGCGGCCCCTTATGGTTTCTCGTTGTCATAGTCAATCCTCGATGTATCACTTTATGTTTGACCTTTGCATAAGACAGTGTTACTGCTCAGGGCACATATTCGTTGATAGGTAAATTTGTATGTGCATTTTAAATGTTTTAATGCGTCTATATACATTTAATTGTTTTTACGTTGCTGTATGTACATTTATTCATTTGGTCACTGTTATTAATTGTTTTTATTCTTGTATTTTTAGCACCGATGATGGCTGTTAATCAGTTGAAATCGATTTGCAAAAGTAAATAAAAAAACATGATTTTGCGACTGGTTGCTGCTTATTTGGTAATTTGATATTGTATTGGGTTAATCTACGTATTTGGTGGGTTTTCTTTATCACAGAGTAGGTGGTATGAATATAAGCTGTTTCAAAACATCAGCAAATTGAGCATTTCTCGACAATGCTTCATTTTATATAAAGATGGTATCTGTTCTTTGGGATATCTTCATATAGTTAAGGCTAACCTTCTTCTTCTGTGTGGATGCAGACGCATTGCCCGAACTCTTACGGGACAAGAGAAGATTGTCTGCCGCGAGCAACGAATGTAATGGGCAGGGGCACTACGAATGCAGTGTGTGGACATTAAGTTGGGAGTGTGGGTCTCATGGGGAGAGGGGGGGGGGGGGGGCGTGCAAGGGATAAATACCTGCAGTCGCACTGTTAACAAGATGGTTGGGATAATGGGTTAGTCTTCCCGTTCAGAATTTAATAATTGTTTGTGCTTCAACTAATTTGTTGATTTTCTTTTTGCAGATGATATTAAATGACGATTTGACTATGGTTGTCTGATTTTCAGGAAAATAACAAGTCAATCTGATAATAAAAAAAGATGGATAGAGCGTCTGCCATGTAATCAGGAGATCCCGGGTTCGAGTCCCGGTCGGGGCACACATTTTCAACTGTCCCTGTTGATGTGTATCAACGCCTGTCGACAGCTTAGGGTCTTGATTTAGTTATTATTTCATGTTTCATTTTGGCTACGATTTATTATTGAAGCTAAAATGACAGGTAACTACATATCGCAGGTAAAAACTTCCTGTGTTTGATGTTTTTGCTGTTGTTATATGTGCTATGAAAGTATACCGTTCCTATGCTACGGCACAATGATTGTCTATCAAAAGCGCGCTGTTCTGATGCAATGGGTCACAGTTAAATACCAACTAATGGCATTTGTAGATTAGTCTCTACACAGTATTTTCCATAAACATCGGGTAGGCTGCCATGTTGAAGTTGTTGATAACATCGTGAACTGGCAAGCGGAAAGTAGCTTCATTTTCTGCAAAACGTTCTGGGTCTTTCTTATTAATTTAATAGAAGTTTCACCTGCATCTGTCGATGTTACTTGTTATAAATAAAGTAGTTCCTGCAATTCTTGTTGCAAAGACCGACGACTGGAATGGTTCACCAGTAGCTGGTGCTAATCGACGTCAGAAAGTAAACACAAGTTACAGACCGGTTTTCTCTCATGAACTTTTTGTAAAATATTTGTACTTAACTCTTGGTTTTATGGGCTGCCTCATATTTGTATCATGCCAGTAAATATCTATTTCAACTATGAAGAGCAGCTTTGAAAAACTCACCTCTTCCATTCAAATGAAATTACAAAACGAATCTGGATCTTGAAATCTATGTCGTGAATTACGTTATTTCAGATTTCTGGTAGTCAGTGCAACATCGAGAATATGGATGTTACGGATGCACAGATTTACATTAGACGATGTAGCTATATTCAGTTTAAAACCGAAAATGCTTCAAAATGGCTCTGAGCACTATGGGACTTAACTTCTGTCATCAGTCCCCTAGAACTTAGAACTACTTAAACCTAACTAACCTAAGGACATCACTCACAGCCATGCCCGAGGCAGAATTCGAACCTGCTACCGTAGCGGTCGCGCGGTTCCAGACTGTAGCGCCTAGAACCGCTCGGCCACCCAGGCCGGCACCGAAAATGGGCTGAGATTCAAGTGGCGAGGGAAGCTCCCCATCCCACTCCTGTCAGATTTAGTGTTAAAATAACCCAGTGGATACCCCATCAAAAACTGAATAGAGATCAAGCATGAAAACAGGAAGAAGGTGTGCTGAACTGCGAAAAAAGAAGCAAAATGGAAACAGTGAACGCACCAAGCTCATGATGTGCAACAGGGCCACGGCGTCGTGGTTATGTGGTCACCGGTATTCAGACCGTCGCCGCGGACTGGAGGGGCTCCCTCAGTTCCAGTCAGTCAGTTATCCAGAGAGTCACCGAGTCTTCAGTCGCAGCCCAGTGGGAGTCGCAGCCGTAGCTAGCTCAGCCTCTAGCTGTGAGTCAGTCAGTACCTAGCGACCAGAATAGTGTACATGGCACGACGTGTAATTCACCAGCAGTGAGGCTAACGTGGACTATTGTGAAAGAGCTTGTACCACAACAACGAGCTTAAGTTCAGAGCTTTCTTATTCTTATGAATAAAGAACCCTGTTAATACATGCGTTCAGTTGTGTTACAGAAAGAGGATACCGGCCACCAAATAACATCATATCCTTGCTTCCCATAGTAAAAGCTTACAGTGACAACGAGACGACACAAAAAATAACACAGTGTTTGTAATTCTACCCTGTTTCCTTGTAACACTTCGCTTCAGATCAAACGAAATCATCACATATTGGTCTTCCATTTAGCCCAGTATTTTTTGATACAAAACCGAAGTGTGCGTCTGATTTGTTCTGTCCGCGCGTGGTGACTGCTCTTCTACCTTCTTCCTTGTATATCTGTGTTTGTGTGACATGTTTGATTGCATCTTGGTCGTTTAGTGTTCCTAATTCCTTCTGATCCTTTCTATTTGTTCTTACCAGTTGCGACTATTAATCTTAGCCGGCCGTTGTGGCCGTGCGGTTCTAGGCGCGTCACTCTGGAACCGCGAGACCGCTACGGTCACAGATTCGAATCCTGCCTCGGGCATAGATGTGTGTGATGTCCTTAGGTTAGTTAGGTTTAAGTAGTTCTAAGTTCTAGGGGACTGATGACCACAGATGTTAAGTCCCATAGTGCTCAGAGCCATTTGAACCATTATTAATTTTTCAAGAATACGCGAATCTGAATGAGCGTCCGTTCTTCTTATGTACCCATCCCTGTTACTATGCACACTCATTGTAACAAAGAATTTAGTGATTTACCTGGAGATTTGTGCACCGACCTTTCGACGATGTATTTCATATTTTATTGTTAGTCCCAAGATTTTTCTCATAACTTTACATACTTTTATGCCTAACTGCTGTAATGTTTTGTGTTGCAGAACATGTCTCGTAAGCACAGATTTGTTCACATTGGATCACTTTACGTAACATCGGATTGTGCAATTCTAGCAAAAGCATTTACAAAAAATAAATAAAGAGTGTTTCGGACTGAATACACGTGCTTCAAGGCTTTGTAGCATGTATGACTGAGACGCCCGATAAACCAGCAGGGCAGAACAGGTGATCAGGATTGTGGAAAGTGCCAAATAAGGTGTCGGTCAGGTTCACTCAAAATTGTAATTTATTATAATTTAATAACACCTTCAAACGGCACATAGCCGAACCTTTAGAACTACGAGTTTCAAAAATTATTTCACGGCTGAGGGCCTCCAAACAAGAAATCTTAAAAGTCAACAAAATATAAATGCAGTTAAAATAGCAAATAAAATAATTAAAATATATATGGTAACACAGCTAGTCCGGAAAGCCTCAAGGCAAAAGTAGATAGAACAAACATATGCAAGGTGCAATACAAGCGGCTGAGGGCCACAGTTAAATCTGAAAAAATCAAAATATGTTACCATAATCTTTTAAGGCAGAAGACTGCAATGTTTTTGCTTAAAGGGTAATTTCAAGAATAAGGTTTTAAGCGGCTTAAGGCCCACAATTGATATTCCAAAATTCAAAAATACATAATGTCCCGTAAAAACAAAAATCTTTAAATCATTGGCTATGATAGATTATAAACAGACACTTAAACACCGGTGAGAAGGACAATAAAGGAAACGGCACTCAGAAGGCCTCCAGGGAGGTGGGTCTGTCCCCGTTCTCTTAGGTGAGACAGGTGGTGAGCCCAGCTACACTTGATCCGTCAGAACCCAACCAGGGGACAACCACATACCGACCGACAAAACGCTTGCCACCAGTCGGTGCATGAGAACTCCAACACAAAAAGTCACGAACGTGATTATCCACAATGAAATATGTATTAAGCTGTCAAAACTACACCATGTTGGACAGCGACTACAGGTGAGGCAAGGACGCTGCCTGAAATTACGTTAGTGGCCAGGGCAGGTAACACAAAACACTAACGGCCCCAAGGCAGAAAATTCCACTGGTGCACTCAAATTGTAGTCAACCAGGCACGGTGGCTAAATTTCAGCAGTAGAAACGCTGTTGCTCACAGGAAAACCTCCCCAAAAACGAATCACCGAAATGAACCACCACAACATGAATGGACGTGGCTTGGGTAGTTGAAACCACTACTCATATTTGAAGTCCCGGGTCGGTGAACCACGAAGCTCGTAGCGATCGGGAATGTCCAAACACGCTCCGACACCGCGCAGGGACTGCCAGCGGACCCAGCCGACTGCACGTTGCAGAGATAACTTCCCTGGTCCGCAGCAACCGACCGACTCGCCGCAGAATGCCGACAACATCTAAAATGGTGCTGAGTGAAAATAACGCCAACTAGACACACAACTTGAGAAACACTTGCACGAAGTCCTGAACGATACCCAACAGTAACTAAGCACGCACGAAAAGAAATCGGGAGTCGATGCGCGTGCGCACACACACACACACACACACACACACACACACACATACACACATAGCCGACTCATGAACGATCGGCGAGCCAAAACGTGTCGTGCGGTAGGACGACCGTCCGACGCTCCACGAAGACCCTGGCCCGGCTCAAGTGATGCGTGGCCGCAAGGTCGGGCGAACCTTGTCGACGCAGACCTCACTGCTCTAACCCGACTGCACTAGTGCCGCCTTGCAACTCCCCGACTGGCAGGTCCGAACTGCGCTCCAGACGCCTTCCAACTGACTGGCAGCCAAAACTCGCGACCCGAACTGCTTACGACAGACAACGAACGGGAAGCAATGGCAGTCGAGCGAAGATACTACGAGAGGGGATATATCGATACGCGCTGCTATCGCCGCTCACTGTCAGGCAGCGCAGCAACTCAGTGACGGTAGAAAATTGAAATTAACCGTAGTGAGGTGGAAGTACGTTGAAAACAGGGTGTAAAATACATGATGGCGGGAACACGAGCCACGCACGGCACAATGACATTCAACTTGCAGTTGAAAATTATACATTAATTGATTTCTGTCTCTATGCTGTTCGTTTTTGGAACACAACCTACAACCAGCTTAGAGACAGAAGTGGTGACACTTTCTGCAGGACCTGAACATCGATTTGCAGGGCAATGCTCAAGCACGTACAGTGCAAGCTGTTACTGATTTGTTTGACTGATGGGGCTGCTTGTAGGTATACCACCTACTGCATTCCCCTGACTTAAGCCCTCGTGAGTTCAACTCGATTTCTAAAGTGAAGGAAACACTTCACGGCATTCACCTCAGAACTGCTACAAATTCGTCGGGCAATAGACCGCGCCGCTCGAACTGTCAACACAACTGGCACTGCTAAGAGTATCCTACGACTTCCACATCGCTGGCAACAATCTATACACAATGCTGGTGACTACTTTGAAGGTCAGTGAAACTTTGAAAGACGTATCTATTTTGTACTAACTGTAAATAAATAGTTGCCACTATCGAAGTTACAACCCTTGTATAATACCTAGAGGCTCCAATTTTCGTATAGCATTAGCGACATGTGTTTAGTGTAGTTATCTTAAAACTGTAAATATACAGCTACACGTTTTAGAAAAAAGAAACTGGTTATTATGACATCATTGCATTGCGTCGTTTTACCCGACATTCCGGGTAAAATGAAGCAGTAAGTGGAGTGAATTGGGGCAAGAAATGATGTAAGGTATTTATTTCCACACATCTTATAACACAGAATATATGTATGAATATTATGGCCGGCCGGTGTGGCCGTCCGGTTCTAGGCGCTTCAGTCTGGAACCGCGTGACCGCTACGGTCGCTGGTTCGAATCCTGCCTAGGTCATGGATGTGTGTGATGTTCTTAGGTTAGTTAGGTTTAAGTAGTTCTAAATTCTAGCGGACTGATGACCACAGATGTTAAATCCCATAGTGCTCAGAGCCATTTGAACCTTTTTTTGAATATTATGTTTATTAAACAAAACAACGAAGACTATAGTTTAGAAAAAGAATATAGCGGAAGTATTAGCTTAATTAACTATAGAATAGATACAAAACAGTAATAATAGTTTTCTAATAAAATGGCGAGAAAATTGAAGAAGAGGACTGGAGTATGAGCGTATTCAGTAACTGGTCTCTTGCATATCTGTAAAAGAACTGATGCTTCTTCAGACAGAAGCTACAGTTATGGTTTTCTGGACTGCCCCAACCACTGCATTCAGAGTGACACGAAAAGACATGAGAAATACACCGATACCATTCCTCGCCATCTCTGTCGAATTCACGACATACTACGGACAGGCCTCTGCCTCTGGTACGTTGTGCTGGATGGCTCTCTGTCTAATACAAGTCCTGTTATGAGCAACACTGACGGCAGTTCTCAACTCACCCGCCGTCAAAGAATCTCTCTCTGTTTTAAGGGTGTACGTCCTCGGCATCTGAACAGACGAGCCCATTCATATAAAAATAATGCATTGTGTTATCTTGCTTTCATTAAATACACATTATCATATCTCATTTAGCTGGCTACTTTCATAAGTGTGATACTGAAATGCGTTATAATGACGCACTCGGCATCTGTGCGTCTAATTAAACTCTTGCTTCTTGCTCCGACAAATGGCAAGTAACGGTTATCGTGTTCTGCGTGCTTATTTGTAAAACTGAGCACCAGATTACAACACCAACCAGATAAGATTAGCTCTCACAGTTAAAGACATACTGATTTGCATCATTTTACCTGCTGCACCAAATTCCCCCATTCTCTCCTAGTTCGTCTCAATATCTTGCAACCATTATTAAACCGACGGTTCGGTAGTATCCACAACTGTCAGTACATGCCTTCTTTTGGAGGAATTGTTACGTTGCTTTTGAAGTTCACCTTCGCCTTCGCTTGCATCATACACTGAAGCGCGAAAGAAACTGGTATAGGCATGCATATTGAAATACAGACAAAAGTAAACGGGCGATGAAGTGGGGATTTTCCCGTACGACCATTTTGTGAGTGTACCGTGAATATCAGGAATCCGGTAAAACATCAAATCGCCGCGCCCGAGAAAAGATGCTGCAAGAATGGTACCAACGACGACTGAAGAGAATCGTTCAACGTGACGGAAGTGCAACCCTTTCGCAAATTGCTGCAGATATCAATGCTGGGCAATCAACAAGTGTTAGCGTGCGATCCATTCAACGAAACACAATCGATTTGGACTTCGGGAGCCGATGACCCACTCGTGTACCCTTGATGGCTACACGACACAAAGCTTTACGCCTCGCCTGGGCCAGTCAGCTCCGACAGCGAACTGTTGGTGAGTGGAAACATGTTGCCTGGTCGGATGAGTCTCGTTTCAAATTGTATAGAATGTATGTACGTGTACGTGCATGGAGACAACCTCATGAATCCATGGAACCTGCATGGTGGAGCAGGGGACTGTTAAAGCTGGTGGAGGCTCTGTAATGGTGAGGCGTGCGTAGTTGGAGTTATATGGGACCCCTGATACGTCTAGATACGACTGACAGGTGACACGTATGTAAGCATTCTGTCTGATCACCTGGATCCATTCACGTCCATTGTGCATTCCGACAGACTTGGGCAATTCCAGCAGGACAATGCGAGACCCCACACGACCAGAATTGTTACAGACTAGGTCCAGGAACACTCTTCTGAGTTTAAACACTTTCGCTGGCCAGCAAACTCCCCAGACATGAACACTATTGAGCATATTTGGAATGCTTTGCATCCTGCTCTTCAGAAGAGATCTCCACACGGATTTATGGACAGCCCTGCAGGATTCATGGCGTCGGTTACCTCCAGCAGTACCTCAGACATTAGTCGAGTGCATGCCACGTCGTGTTGCGGCACCAGTTTCTTTGGCTCTTCAGTGTAGATATCACTCTTTTACAGAAATTACAGGGTGGTCCATTGATCGTCACCGGGCCAAAAATCTCACGAAATAAGCTTCAAACGAAAAAACTACAAAGAACGAAACTTGTCTAGCTTGAAGGGGGAAACCAGATGACGCTGCCATAGGTCAAACGGATATCAACTGCGATTTTTAAAACAGGAACCCCCACATTTTATTACATATTCGTGTAGTACGTAAAGAAATATGAATGTTTTAGTTGGACCACTTTTTTCGCTTTTTGATAGATGGCGCTGTAATAGTCACAAACATATGGGTTACAATTTTAGAAGAACAGTTGGTAACAGTTAGGTTTTTTAAATTAAAATACAGAACGTAGGTACGTTTGGAAATTTTATTTCGGTTGTTCCAACCTGATACTTTTACCTTTGTGAACTTATCATTTCTGAGAACGCATGCTGTTGCAGCGTGATTACCTGTGAATACGACATTAATGCAATAAATGCTCAAACTGATGTCCGTCAACCTCTAGGCGTTTGGAAATACGTGTAACGACATTCCTCTCAACAGCGAGTAGTTCGCCTTCCGTAATGTTCGCACATGCACTGACAATGCGCTGACGCATGTTGTCACGCGTTGTCGGTGGATCACGATAGCAAATATCCTTCAACTTTTCCCACAGAAAGAAATCCGGGGACATCAGATCCGGTGAACGTGCGGGCTATGGTATGGTGCTTCGACGATCAATCCACCTATCACGAAATATGCTATTCAATACTGCTTCAACCGCACGGGAGCTATGTGACGGACATCCATCATGCTGGAAGTACATCGCCATTCTGTCATGCAGTGAAACATCTTGCAGTAACATCGGTAGAACATTACGTAGGAAATCAGCATACATTGCACCATTTAGATTGCCATCGATAAAATGGGGGCCAATTATCCTTCCTACCGTAATGCCGCACCATACATTAACCCGGCAAGATCGCTGATGCTCCACTTGTCGCAGCCATCGTGGGTTTTCCATTGACCAATAGTGCATATTATGCCGGTTTACGTTACCGCTGTTGGTGAATGACGCTTCGTCGCTAAATAGAACGTGAGCAAAAAATCTGCCATCGTCCCGTAATTTCTGTTGTTTCCGGTGGCAGAACTGTACACGACGTTCAAAGTCGTCGCCGTGCAATTTCTGGTGCATAGAAATATGGTACGGGTGCAATCGATGTTGATGTAGCATTCTCAACACCGACGTTTTTGAGATTCCCAATTCTCGCGTAGTTTGTCTGCTACTGATGTGCGGATTAGCCGCGACAGCAGGTAAAACACCTACTTGGGCATCATCATTTGTCGCAGGTCGTGGGTGACGTTTCACATGTGGTTGAACACTTCCTGTTTCCTTAAATAACGTCACTATCCGGCGAACGTTCCGGACACTTGGATGAAGTCGTCCAGGATACCGAGCAGCATACATAGCACACACCATACATGAACACGGTATCGACCTTTTCCGCAATTGGTAAACGGTCCATTTTAACACAGGTAATTTATCAGAAGAATGTAAAGAAGGGAAAGCAGAAAGGTGGAAGGAGTATATAGAGGCTCATACAAGGTCGATGTACTTGAGGACAATATTATGGAAATGGAAGTGGATGTAGATGAAGATGAAATGGGAGATACGACACTGCGTGAAGAGTTTAGCATAGCACTGAAAGACCTGAGTCGAAACAAGGCCCCGGGAGTAGATAACATTCCATTAGAACTACTGACGGCCTTGGGAGAGACAGCCCTGACAAAACTCTACCATCTGGTGAGCGAGATGTATGAGACAGGTGATATACCCTCAGACTTCAAGAGGAATGTAATAATTCCAATCCCACAGAAAGCAGGTGTTGACAGATGTGAAAATTACTGAACTATCAGTTTAATAAGTCACAGCTGCAAAATACTAACACGAATTCTTTACAGACGAATGGAAAAACTGGTAGAAGTCGACCTCGGGGAAGATCAGTTTGGATTCCGTAGAAATGTTGGAACATGTGAGGCAATACTGACCCTACGACTTATCTTAGAAGAAAGATTAAGGGAAGGCAAACCTATGTTTCTAGCATTTGTAGACTTAGAGGAAACTTTTGACAATGTTGACTGGGATACTCTCTTCCAAATTCTAAAGGTGGCAGGGGTAAAATACAGGGAGCGAAAGGCTATTTACGATTTGTACAGAAACCAGATGGCAGTTATAAGAGTCGAGGGGCATGAAAGGGAAGCAGTGGTTGGAAAGGGAGTGAGACAGGGTTGTAGCCTCTCCCCGATGTTATTCAATCTGTATATTGAGCAAGCAGTAAAGGAAACAAAAGAAATATTCGGAGTAGGTATTAAAATCCATGGAGAAGAAATAAAAACTTTGAGGTCCGCAGATGACATTGTAATTCTGTCAGAGACAGCAAAGGACTTGTAAGAGCAGTTGAACGGAGTGGACAGTGTCTTGAAAGGAGGATATAAGATGAACATCAACAAAACCAAAGCGAGGATAATGGAATTCAGTCGAATCAAGTCGGGTGATGCTGAGGGAATTAGATTACTACTTAAAGTAGTAAAGGAGTTTTGCTATTTGGGGAGCAATATAACTGATGATGGTCGAAGTGGAGAGGATATAAAATGTAGACTGGCAATGGCAAGGAAAGCGTTTCTGAAGAAGAGAAGTTTGCTAACATCGAGTATAGATTTAAGTGTCAGGAAGTCGTTTCTGAAAGTATTTGTATGGAGTGTAGCCATGTATGCAAGTGAAACATGAGCGATAAATATTTTGGACAAGAAGAGAACAGAAGCTTTCGAAATGTGGTGCTACAGAAGAATACTGAAGATTGGATGGGTAGATCACATAACTAATGAGGAGAATTGGGGAGAAGAGGAGTTTGTGGCACATCTTGACAAGAAGAAGGGACCGGTTGGTAGGACATGTTCTGAGGCATCAAGGGATCACAAACTTAGCATTGGAGGGTAGTGTGGAGGGTAAAAATCGTAGAGGGAGACCAAGAGATGAATACACTAAGCAGATTCAGAAGGATGTAGGTTTCAGTAAGTACTGGGAGATGAAGAAGCTCGTACAGGATAGAGTGGCATGGAGAGCTGCATCAAACCAGTCTCAGAACTGAAGACCACAACAACAACAATGTATCACGAAGCAAATACCGTCCGCACTGGAGGAATGTTACGTGATACCACGTACTTACACGTTTGTGACTATTACAGCGCCATCTGTCAGAAAGCGAAAAAAGTGGTCCCACTAAAACATTCATTTTGTTACGTACTACACAAATATGTAATAAAAAAGGGGGGTTCCTATTTTAAAAAAACGCAGTTGATATCTGTTTGACCTATGGCAGCGCCATCTAGCGGGCCAACCATAGCGCCATCTGGTTTCCCTCTTCAAGCTAGGAGATTTTCGTTCTTTGTAGTTTTTTGGTTTGATGCTTATTGAGCCGGCCGTGGTGGCCGAGCGGTTCTAGGCGCTTCAGTCCGGAACCGCGTGACTGCTACGGTCGCAGGTTCGAATCCTGCCTCGGGCATGGATGTGTGTGATGTCCTTAGGTTAGTTAGGTTTAAGTAGTTCTAAGTTCTAGGGGACTGATGACCTCAGAAGTTAAGTCCCATAGTGCTCAGAGCAATTTGATGCTTATTTCGTGAGATATTTGGCCCGGTCACTATGAATGGACCACCTTGTATATGTCGAAGAATTCCTGTCCCTCTATGGTTACAATTACTTTAGAAATCGGTATCTTGCTCTGATTTATGTGGTACTGTTTCTTCAAGTTGTTCACGGTTATGTTCCACTAGAGCGCTTTTAAAGTGACAAGGGAGGTAACAACTTTAAGGAGAAGAATAGGAGGAAGCAGAAAAAGAGTTTGCCGCGATACGAGGCAGATGGAAGCGGCGTGTCGCGTGCGGCCTCCTCCAGACGGCGAGGAGTGTGGCGGAGGGTGGTTAGGAGCGTGTAGCGCGTCGTGGCGTCTCCCTGCCCCTGGCCTTCCCTGTCCTGCCCGCCAGATAAGACGCCTGCCCGCCGCCTCTCCTCGCCTCGTGCTGCCCCTGCCTTGAGCACGTGCCGCGGTGCTGCCCGCTATCAGCGCCGCCATTAATACCCGTCACCGCGGGCGATAGCGGCGCCCGCGTAATTAGGTCCGCCGCTTTTGTTCTGTCCTGCGCGGCGCTCAGCTGCTCAGGTGGCGGCCGGAGCGGAGCCTAACTCCTCCAGTCGCTTCTCCAGACGCTGCGAGGGGGTACTACACGACGATACGTCGCGAACGGTACTGGTCTAGCGCGACAGCCGTCTAGCGGTAGAACGGGTGAAACTACGAAAATAAGGCTACATGTCATCCGCGAGCTAGCTCCGCCAGGTTAGCCGTGTCAGCTCTGGGCTGTTGTTCAAAGTTAACTATGCAACCCTTACTCTTCCCCGTGAACGAGGTGCGATAGGTCTGTTTCACGTGCTGGATAGAGCTCGCGCCCTACTTGTCAGCTCCCAGATGACGGTATGAACACGTTGCCCAACGAGCCTCACTGGTCTCCTCCTGTCGGCATATACTCCGGTCTCACTGTCAGCCCCAGTGATGATCTCGGATGTTCCGGCCCAGTTCCATTATATACGATACTTATTTCTTGAACTCAGTTATCTACGCCTCACCTTACCAAGACAGCTTTTACTGAAGACAAAGGCAGTATACAATGTCCTCCAATTAGGTCGTCCACCTAACCCGATTGAACAAAAGTTCTCCCAGGTTGACTGGCGTCATGTATAGCGCGCGGTGTTCGCCTGTTACCTTGACATGAATGTTCAATCTGTCTGGTACCTAACTGTCAATAGTAAGCAAATCAACCAATCTCGCCTTCATCGCATCCACCTCGCCCATTCACCTCTATGTTCCACGTGTGGAGTGCCAGACAATGACGAACATCGGTTTGTTTTTGCGGACCGGCGGCGGAGGTTTGGCACTTGATTCGTCGTATTGTGGCTTTTCTAACGCGGGACATTCCGGATCGGATTACCCCCCTTTCATTATTATTTCCGGAACGTGACTATTTTCCTCGGACAAAGATCAATGCTGTGAATTGGATTCGAGGACATGCTATTCACTACCTATTTGGACAAACTGTAGGCTCTGTACTCGATTTTTGGACATACCTCAATGACCATCATTATGTCGTTGTCCGTCACCCAAAATACGGACAATTTTTCTCGAACTTCCTTGGGAGTGCTTTCCACGACCCGCCTCGCAGCTGGAATGTGTTAAGCCAAGAGAGAAGAAGGTTTCCTGTTTGAACCAATGAATATTTCTGAACAATTGCACGGAACACATCAATTTCGAGAAGACGTGACTCAACATATTACCAGCGGGGCGCAGAAGGCCTCTGATCAATTACACAAAAAAAAAAAAAAAAAAAAAAAAAAAAAATACAAATAAAAATAAAATTCAGGAAAAGGAAGATTTTGTTTTGTTTGTAAGGATAGCCCTAACCTTCAGTTCTCATATTTCCCCTGGTATATAGGCAGCTATCTGGGGTAGGTTTAGTCAGGAGCCAACGCCTGAAGTGGACCAGATTTTTTTGTTATAGGATGAAAAGTGGCGGTGACACTTAGTTTCTTTTTTTAGTTCCATTTTCCTAAGGGGCTTCAAAACAATATAAAAAAAGATAGATTAAAAAAAAGTGCGCTAACGTGCTCCCTCCTGGACTTGGGTAGGCGCGCCAGCCCCGGATCGAATCCGCCCGACGGATTAACGACGAGGGCCGGTGTGCCGGCCAGCCTGGATGCGGTTTTTAGGCGGTTTTCCACATCCCCCTTGGTGAATACCGGGCTGGTCCCCACGTTCCGCCTCAGTTACACGGCTCACAGACATCTGAACACTTTCGCACTACTCCATCGGTTACACTAGTCACAGACAGTTGGGGTACACTAATTCCTTCCCGGGGAGGACGGGGTGGCGGCAGGAAGGGCATCTGGCCACCCCTTAAACTAACATTACCACAACCATGCCGACCCTGCGTCTCTGCGGGAAAAAAGGCACAAGCAAAAGAAAGAAAGACAAGAATTATCCGTGAGCTAGAATAGAGAGCAGTTCTAAACTGCTGTGAATCTGCACATGCGCACTAGGTAGCGATAATTCGCGCATGCGTAGAAGCAGGTAACACAGCGCTTTCTGCATGTTATTTCCATATTGTTAGGTGGCTAGTTGCTAATTTCAGATTTTCATGTTGGGGATTATCTGCATTTTTTTCAGCAAGTAGGTTTTCATAAATTCAGAAAAAAAAATATTTTTTTGCCAGTAGACATTCTGTTTGTGAAGGCATTTTTTCTATTGATCGTATCGTATTCTAGAAATGGAATGGAGCAAGGAGGCGCTAAGCGTCTTAATTCAGGCACACAGCGAGGAAAGGTGTATGCATGACCCGCACGACCCGCTTTATCATAGTAGGGTACGTCGGCAATCGTTTGTTTCTGAGTAATATGCATGTAACATTACATGGTAGTTTTCGATTTGTATCGTATTGCCTTGGATTACAAGTTCATGCCTATTTGATTGCATCTCTTGCTTTGTTTCAGCGTCCCAGGAAAGAGAAACTGGTACACACACACACACATATATACAGGGTGTTACAGAAAGGTACGGCCAAACTGTCAGGAAACATTCCTCACACACAAATAAAGAAAAGATGTTATGTGGACATGTGTCCGGAAACGCTTAATTTCCATGTTAGAGCTCATTTTAATTTCGTCCACCTACTCTCAATGGAGCACGTTATCATGACTTCATACGGGAAACTCTACCTGTGCTGGTAGAACATGTGCCTTTACAAGTACGACACAACATGTGATTCATGCACGATGGAGCTCCTGCACATTTCAGTCAAAGTGTTCGTACGCTTCTCAACAACAGATTCGGCGACCGATGGATTGGTAGAGTCGGACCAATTCCATGGCCTCCACACTCTCCTGACCTCAACCCTCTTGACTTTCATTTATGGGGGCATTTAAAAGCTCTTGTCTACGCAACCCCGGTACCAAATGTAGAGACTCTTCGTGCTCGTATCGTGGACGGCTGTGATACAATACGCCATTCTCCAGGGCTGCATCAGCGCATCAGGGATTCCATTCGACGGAGGGTGGATGCATGTATCCTCGCTAACGGAGGACATTTTGAACATTTCCTGTAACAAAGTGTTTGAATTCACGCTGGTACGTTCTGTTGCTGTGTGTTTCCATTCCATGATTAATGTGATTTGAAGAGAAGTAATAAAATGATCTCTAACATGGAAAGTAAGCGTTTCCGGACACATGTCCACATAACATATTTTGTTTCTTTGTGTTTGAGAAGTGTTTCCTGGAAGTTTGGCCGTACTTTTTTGTAACACCCTGTGTTACATATATGAGCTGAAGAGATCAAAGTTCCTATTTAATAATAAATTGTTTTCTTGTAATTATTTATTAAGTAATTATTATTCTCTTATTTAGGTTACTACTGTTTGAATTACAGATTCAACAGTTACTTTTACGTTACGTCACTTCGTTACACAGGTATATGTTTATCTAAATTTTACGGCATTTTGCACATGGAGGACCCACTTATCTTTGGAGCTATTGCTCTGGCAGTGATAGCAAATCTTCGGATTAGGACAGAACGGCGACGAAAACGAAAAGCCAGACGTTGTTGGGTTCGACCCTGACTGAAAAGAAGGAAGGAAGGCAGGGGGATATATTCACTTTAAGGTGCAGCTGTGTCATATTTCAGAGTTTGGAATATATATACAGGGTGTCCCATTTTTGTTGACCGCCATAAATAACTGTTTGTCCAAATGCAAATTACAAAATGTTTCAAGTAAATGTTCTTTAGCCGTCAGGGGGGTATCAATCAGCACGATTGCCTTCGTTGTAGCTATGTTTTTTATAAATATATGAACAGCGGTATGACGTTTTCAAATGGCACCCTGTATTTTTTATTCGGTAATTCATTTCCTCTCCTAAAGACCTATTCAAAACTGTATCACAGTGCATCATTCACTGAAACACAACGTTATTAATTACATAACACAACATTGACTTTGAGCCCGGGATCACAAACTCGTCTACTTGCTGGAGTTGTCACAGAACAAATGAAAACCAAGCAAAAACATAACACAAAATTGACTGTGACTCTTCTGTACCATTGCCCAGGAGTAGACCATTCAAAGGTGCTCAAAGTTGTGACCCTGGACACCGATACACTGGTGCACTCGTTGAATGAATTATTTAGTGCTTCCAGTGTTGCCTGCTGAAGAGAATTACAAGCAAATACGATACGTTCCTGTATGTCCTCCGGAGTTGTTGGAATATCGCGATAGACAAAGTTTTTAATCCATCCCCAAAGAAAAAAAGTCCAGAGGATTTAAATCAGGAGACCTAGCAGGCCAAGTAACTGTTACTCCTCGACCAATACATCTGGAAGAATACCTTCATTTCAGAATACGACGTGCACGCAAGGCATTATGTGCTGGATATCCATCTTGTTGATACCACACAAGCATTCTGGTTCGCCGGCCGGAGTGGCCGAGCGGTTAAAGGCGCTACAGTCTGGAACCGCACGACCGCTACGGTCGCAGGTTCGAATCCTGCCTCGGGCATGGCTGTGTGTGATGTCTTTAGGTTAGTTAGGTTTAAGTAGTTCTAAGTTCTAGGGGACTTATGACCACAGCAGTTGAGTCCCATAGTGCTCAGAGCCAGCCATTCTGGTTCTTAGCAGCACTTCATACAGAAGAGGAGGAAGAATTCGTGTGAGAAAGTTGGCATGCACTGTTCCGTTTAGACTACCACTGATGAACTAAGGGCCAATAACTGTAGTACCAAGCATCCCACACGAGTCGTTAACTCTCCATCAACGCTGATGTTCCACCTGTCTAAGCCATCGTGTGTTGTCGCGGCACCAATAATGCATGTTCCTTGTATTTACCTGTCCTTTGTTTGAGAAGGAACATTCATCGGTAAATAGAACGTTGGAGAAGAAGTTCGGGTTGGAGAGGATTTGCTGCTGTGCCCACTGACAGAACTGCACACGATCCTGGAAATCATTCCCATGCAATTCTTGTTGTAGGATAGAACAGGTGAACATGATAAGGATGGAACAGATGACGTGTAAGAATACGATGTACACTGGTTTTATGAAAGCCAATCTCGTGTTCAAGCTGTCGTGTGCTCACATGTGGATTCATAGCTACGGAAGCGAGAACAGTGACTTGGCAGCTTCGTCTGTGTGAGTGCAACGACGATTGCGTTGTGGGTTGAAACTTCCCCTTTCCTGAAGTGTCACAACAAGAGTGTCACAACAAGACGAGGAAACATCCGTCGGGAAGGTGGTTTCTCGTCAGGATATCGCTCTCTGTACAGTTCCGCCGCCTGCTTAGCATTTCGCCTACCTTCAACAATAAAAGAAACTTTATGTCGATGCAGTTTGTAGGAAGGACAATCTTTAATGTACGCTTAGTCTTCACAACAGTATTTAAAAGGACTAAACTACTGTACTAATGGTGCCCGTACATAAGAAAACAGTATTGCAATAACTGTTTGCTAACTTACATTCCCTATAGATGAGTAGCATTTCTACCTTCTCTTCGTTGGTGTACATTCTACTCACACAACTCTTCAAATGACGATGGTTGACGGAATGACTAGTGTGCGTTCTATTTATGTTTACATTTGTTCTCTGTCAAAGTCAGCAAGTGAATGTGTTCCATTACCATGAGTACCTGCACTAAGCGCTGGGTGCGTCAACGTTGTGTTATGTAATTAATAACGTTGTATTTCAGTGAATGGTACACTGTGATACGTTTTTGAATAGGTCTTTAGGAGAAGGAATGAATTACCGAATAAAATATACAAAATTATATTTAAAAAAGTCATAAAGCTGTTCATACCTTTGTAAAAACAAAGCTACAACGAAAGCAATCATACTGATTGATGTCCCCCTGACGGCTAAAGAGCATTTGCTTGAAAAATTTTGTAAGTTGCATCTGGACAAACAGTTAGGATTGTCAAGATAAATGGGACAGCCTGTATGTATATTCCAGACTCTGAAAGATAACAAAAAAATGGTTCAAATGGCTCTGAGCACTATGGGACTTAACATCTATGGTCATCAGTCCCCTAGAACTTAGAACTACTTAAAGCTAACTAACCTAAGGTCATCACACAACACCCAGTCATCACGAGGCAGAGAAAATCCCTGACCCCGCCGGGAATCGAACCCGGGAACCCGGGCGCGGGAAGCGAGAGAAAGATAACACAACTGCACCTTAAAGTGAATATATTCCCCTGCCTTCCTTCCTTCTTTTCAGTCAGGGTCGAACCCAACAACGTCTTGCTTTTCGTTTTCGTCGTCGTTCTGTCCTAATACGAAGATTTACCATCACTGCCAGAGCAGTAGCTCCAAAAATAAGAGGGTCCTCCATGTGCAAAATGCCGTAAAATTTTAATATACATATACCTGTGTAACCAAGTGTCGTAACAAAAAAAACTTACTGTTGAGTCTGCAATTCAAACAGTAGTAACCTAAACAAGAGAATAGCAATTACTTAATAAATAATGATAAGGAAACAATTTATTATTAAATAGGAACCTTGAGCTCGCAGAAATAATTTGAAAGAATGACGTTCGAATATGTCACACGATCCCCCTAGTGTTTCGTGCGGTAGAACGGACGACTTTACAAGAGACCAGACAGTTCTGTTTGCATTCCGTGCGCTATTACCGCCTATTGCGCATGAACGCCAGGTGTATCCCGCGTCGATGTTGTAGTTACAGATGTACAAACTTGGGCCGCTGGTGCATAGATGTACGGTTTAGGCGCATCGTGTAAATAGAGGCTTTTTTAAGGCCACTGAGCGTAGTGTTACTGCTACAGCACTGCGTATTGCCGGGTGGCTTTCAGTGCGTTGTTAAAAAGGAAGAATGAAGAAAGGAAGATTGGGTTTAATGTCCCGTCGACATCGAGGTCATTAGAGACGGCGCACGAGCTCAAGAGAATCGGCCGTGGCCTTTCAGAGGAAGCATCCTGGCGTTTGCCTGAAGTGTGTAAGTGAGTAGTCTTTACTTCTGTCTGTGATCGTAAATACAAACCTGGAAATGTGGACTGACAACCTAAATATGCTATTGATCTTGAAGGCACATCACTTACATGCAACTGGAAACAATCCTGTGTGTGTGTGTGTGTGTGTGTGTGTGTGTGTGTGTGTGTAAAAAACCGATCTCATTCATAAGCAAATAAACAACAAGCAAACGAAGCCGCCCGGAGTGGCCAAGCGGTTCTAGGCGCTACAGTCTGGAGCCGCGCGACCGCTACGGTCGCAGATTCGAATCCTGCCTCGGGCATGGATGTGTGTGATGTCCTTAGGTTAGTTAGGTTTAAATAGTTGTAAGTTCTAGGGGACTGATGACCTCAACAGTTAAGTCCCATAGTGCTCAGAGCCATTTGAACCAAACAAACCAATAATTTCAAGCTCAGTAGACTTGGCAGTGTGAACTGTCAAAAAGAACCGTAATTGCATAAAAAACTAAACTGTAATGTAGACCTGGATAAGAATGTAAAAATGTAACATGAAACACGCGAAAATTTCTGCACTGTCACTCACACACACACACACACACACACACACACACACACATATATATATATGTATATATATATTGTAACACATCACTGCATTTCTAGATACCATCCGTATTGATTCTGTCTACCTTCCAATAATCTTCCCAGCGAGCATGCATGTAGATGCTAACCTCCACGATCATTGTCTACAAGATGTTTTAAATATTTATGGACACTATGGATTATGGATCTGCTCAGTTTCCTTTGTCAGCCGCAAAATCTCATTGGAGTTGTTTGGAAACCCTACGCACATGGCGCAGTGGAGACCTCGCTTTCTTCCCTCTTTTTCATTTTCAATTACACAAACACTTCAAGCAGTAAATAAATTACACAAATAATACGACAAGATACACATTTTTACTTTGAGTCAAACTGCTGAAACCAACAACTCAATAAGGAATGGAAAACCAGAAGTTCGCAAGTTTCTACACACCGTCACGCCAGTGACGATATTCTGTCGCTCGAACTGGTCAACTAGAGCCTCCCAGCGTTGCCATTTTCTGCTGTTACAAATAGAGCGCTACGAGAGTCTGGGCAGAAGTGCGGCATCAGTGCGCCTACAGCTGCCAGCCAGTACGCCTGGTCAGAGCCATTGTCCAGCCGGAACACTCCAATCTTTTTCGTGTTTCAGACGCGATGTCGACATCGTTTCATGATTCTGAAACATGTTTGATGACAAGTGACTGCACACAAAGGGAATTTTAATTTTTTGTATGCCTGACATTTCTTACCTTCCTGTACAGGATGATCCTTGTGAACGTTTAGAAACTCCCAAAGCAACGAAGATGATGCTGAGACAGGTAATTTAATATAAGACGCATGAGACCGCAAATACCCCAAAAGTTGATGTCAACAAACGAACAGGTGAAAAATAGGTCAGCAACTTGTTTTGTAATCGACATGAATGGTTGCAGCCGCGCGGGTTTAGCCGAGCGGTCTCAGGCGCTGCAGTCATGGACTGTGCGGCTGATACCGGCGGAGGTTCGAGTCCTCCCTCGGGCATGGGTGTGTGTGTTTGTCCTTAGGATAATTTAGGTTAAGTAGTGTGTAAGCTTAGGGACTGGTGACCTTAGCAGTTAAGTCCCATAAGATTTCACACACATTTGAACATCGAACATGAATGGTTGCAAATTTATTTTCAGTATGCAAAGCTACGTAAATCTGTTGTAAATGTGTTATCGTTTCAATATTATATGCGTTGTAGCACTAGTTGTGCTATGGATTAGTAACAAAAAGATATGTAGTTTTTACTCATTAGAGCACGATGTGTAAAACTCGTAAATCTGTTGTAAATGGTTTGTCTAAAGGTGGTTTACTGTATGCTGGTTGTTTGAGGAGGAGGAGAAGATTAGGGTTTAACGTCCCGTCGATGACGAGAGCACAATCTCAGATTAGGGAACGATGTGGAAGGAAATCAGCAGAGCCCGTTCAAAGGAACCATCCCGACATTTGCCTGAAGCGACTCAGGGAAATCACGGAAAACCTAAACCAGGATGGCCGGCCGCGGGTTTAAACAGTTGTTCTCCTGACTACGAGGTCATTGTCCTGACTACTGCGCCACCTCGCTCTAGCCTTGGTTGTTTGATTCCACTGTTTAGTATCTGAGCTTAACACCACACGTTGTGGCTTTAGATACTATAATCAAATGTAATTTTTGGTCACTGTATCTAAAATTGTTTTATTATGTTTTCTATAAAAGTAAGACAGTTCTCCGTTGGACGACTCAATGTAAACAAATGAATTACTGTTAAGATGATCTGCTTAAGGTGGCAGTCTTCTTGTAAACTGGCAGGTAAATTTATTTTTGGAGAGCGGCTGCCGTACTTTTAGGTTTTGAGTTGTAGTAAAGACATGTAGCATTAAGGAACTGGACATAAATTATGTATAATGCATAACAGTGTAACTACTCAGCATAGTTCATGCAGCTGTAGCGTCTTCTGCGAGGCCCACTAGAAAAACTGGCCTCGGTGCGTACTTCACGAAGGTAGGCTTGAGCTCGCTCGCTAGCTAGCTAGCTCGCTCAACTCAGCAGGTAAAACGCATTTCTAAACCTGTTAATTCGCATCTGGGCGTGTACGTACTAATGAGAATTGCATCTTCTACTGGAATCTGCTATTATGAACTCTTACTGATTAATAGTAAAATGGTTCAAATGGCTCT
The DNA here is from genome assembly GCF_021461385.2 of Schistocerca piceifrons. NCBI lineage: Eukaryota > Metazoa > Arthropoda > Insecta > Orthoptera > Acrididae > Schistocerca > Schistocerca piceifrons. The sequence continues at coordinate 65,039,222 of NC_060142.1, forward strand.
GAGCACTATGGGACTCAACTGCTGTGGTCATAAGTCCCCTAGAACTTAGAACTAATTAAACCTAACTAACCTAAGGACATCACACACATCCATGCCCGAGGCAGGATTCGAACCTGCGACCGTAGCAGCCCCGCGGTTCCGGACTGCGCGCCTATTAATAGTACTGCAACAAAATTTAAGTTAAGATCAGTCGTCAGTATAAATGGAGTAACGGCTTGTTTATAGCATTTTGTCTCTTCTACTTAACAGTCCTCATTTGACACAAGAAGTGGTGTCTTATGCAACTGATAATCCTTTTGGTGTGATTTTAATTTTATTGTACCTCACTACAACCGTAACAAATTCTTAGTAGGACTATGGACTTTCGATCATTGTTGGATTAATAACAGTAAGACTCCATAACAGCGGACTCCAGTAGAAGGTACAATTCTCGTTTGTACGTACACTCGTAGTCACCACTTAAAAGGTGTAGAAACGCAGTTTGTCTGCTGAGGTTGCAACTCAACCGTCCTACTGGTGGTACTGGTATTATTCGACCGGGTAGAATGTTTACAGTCGCTTATCATACCCTACAGCTTCTGCAGGTTACCCTCTGTAGTACTGGTCTACAAAATTCGCGTGTTCCACGAGGTTACAGGCCCCTGGGAGTTACTGTTCGGGTACTAATAATTTAACATACCGGTAAAAATTTGAAGGCGATGGATAATGCAATCTTTATAACCACTACAGATGGCACCTATGCAGGGCTTAATAGGGAGCATAGAGCTTTACTAATTGTTATTTGTCGACCCAGCATGCGACTGAGGTAGTGACTAATTTGTTGGGGTTTTCCTGTAATCTCTAAGGGGTATTTTATTAATCCTATTTTACTTTTTGTTAGGGAGGTTTGGATACCTTAGGTTTCACCTATTCTTTATGTTGTTAATGATAAAGGGAGGAAATAACCAGTAGAGGATCTAGATTAATTGATATTTATTACTTATAGCATTTGAACAATTAGCCATGTGTCTACTGTAATAGCTACTGCCCATTCTTATGCAACAGAAGGGGCTCTCATATTACACATCATGACAAATGGTCTCTGTGGTCAACAGGACTTACTTTCGCCACGTAATTATGGAAAGGGAGAGGGGAGCGCAGACCTAGCTCTAAATGCCGGCACGCAATTATACCTTCTATTGATATTACATTAAATTACTATAGGTCATGCAGAACAAGTTCAGCAAAAGACACTTCAAGCGAATTCGGTCAGGGCGGAAGAGTATCTGACTAAATACAGGGTTATTACAAATGATTGAAGCGATTTCACAGCTCTACAATAACTTTATTATTTGAGATATTTTCACAATGCTTTGCACACACATACAAAAACTCAAAAAGTTTTTTAGGCATTCACAAATATTCGATATGTGCCCCTTTAGTGATTCGGCAGACATCAAGCCGATAATCAAGTTCCTCCCACACTCGGCGCAGTATGTCCCCATCAATGAGTTCGAAACGGTAAGGCTTCTGCTTTAGCCTTTTCCGTAAGATTTTCCAAACCGTCGACTGTGGTACGTTTAGCTCCCTGCTTGATTTATTCGTCGACTTCCGCGGGCTACGCGTGAAACTTGTCCGCACGCGTTCAACCGTTTCTTCGCTCACTGCAGGCCGACCCATTGATTTCCCCTTACAGAGGCATCCAGAAGCTTTAAACTGCGCATACCATCGCCGAATGGAGTTAGCAGTTGGTGGATCTTTGTTGAACTTCGTCCTGAAGTGTCGTCGCACTGTTATGACTGACTGATGTGAGTGCATTTCAAGCACGACATACGCTTTCTCGTCTCCTGTCGCCATTTTGTCTCACTGCGCTCTCGAGCGCTCCGGCGGCAGAAACCTGAAGTGCGGCTTCAGCCGAACAAAACTTTTTCTACGTATCTGTAGTGTGTCGTGACCATATGTCAATGAATGGAGCTACAGTGAATTTATGAAATCGCTTCAATCATTTGTAATAGCCCTGTATTTCAATTTTCATTATAACGTGCGTCGCAGAGGGGTAGCAAGTGGTCCATTTGACAATGAGTACCAGTTCTGGTTTAATCCTGCGTTCCGAAACAACACTACGTTACTGAGCTGTGGACGCAAGAACATTTACTATTATACAGCGGAAAAATTTTGTAAGCCTCCATCCTATCAATAGGAATTAAAATCTGAACTTTTCCACAGATACAAGAATTTAACCCATACATTTTATGTAACGCACTTCATTATAACCAAACAAATAGTTATGGGGGGGGGGGGAGGACAAGAAACATTTACTAATTATTACTTTGATGCTAGTTCATACACGTGGCCAAGTTGGGGAAGCCAACAGAAATGCAAAAAAATTCTGACACAGAAAATTATTTCTTCCCTATCTTATATTCACGCACTACCGTTTAATTATTTACTTGTACCTTGTACCTGATGATGTCGCCTACATTTCTATTAACGACAGTTGACACAGTTTCGCGCCAAAGTGAATACGCGCAAATATCATAATTCAGAGTTCACATTCACCGCACAAATTTACTACTTCGGAATAGAGCTACACTAAACTCTTTAGTGACGCTGCTGTATATTTTTGGAATGAAACTGCACTTCACTAATCTATCGGTGGCTCCAATCGACCACTTGGCGGAAAACCAAGTACACGAAGGAAACATATCAGAAATAAAAAGAACCCTAAAGTATCACTGTGGAGGAAGCACCACATTAAAATACATTAAATGAATTAACTTTTGTTGTGCACAGAGCAACAATACAACTACGAGCTTAAGGCCCATGATGCGTGCCTGACCAAGGCACAAACGCAAAGTTCGTGCTGAAATTTAGTCAAATTACGAAACTAGACGCCCTTATGGCGATTTCGTAGTAATCTCACGCTTGATTTCAACATCTTGACCTTAGTAACGATCAGATTTGAAACATTCTAACACCTTTGATAATATTACCATAAAATCGAGAGCCAAGTCCTCAACGTCTGCACAGCGCCGCTACCCAGGAACCAGTCACCTGCCTGCCACATCGCCTAACCGTTGCACGTTCAAAAGCAGGGGTGGACAGGGTGGTTCGCCAACCTGACAGAGCCTATACTCGTTCTTTCGCGACCCCTCTGACCTGACTTGCAGACTTCTTTGCCAAACGTTTCGCGTTTTGGGGTTGGTACTAACATACCACAGCACCACGCTACCCATGCAACGCTACAACCTCTGACTAAAGCTTTCTGTTACTTCACATAATTTCTCATTCACACAGCCCAGGTCGCACAAGGGAAAGGTTGCAGGGAAACGTGGCATACACGAAATAAAATCAATAAGTAAATAAATAAACAACGTTTGGTCCATTCGCTTCTGCTTGTTGCTCACTGATTTATTTCTGCCGAGTAAAAACACTCTCGCCATTAATTCTATTGTACCGGAAATTTAATCGGAAAAATATGGAACGGTACAACAAGCTCCGTTTCAAGTTGAGCGAGCTCAGGCGTACGCACCGCGGCCTGTCTTTCTCGTAGGCCTTCGTCTTCTGCAGGTGACGTCATGTTATGATGTAACGCATAACACTTCGGTGTAATTCGACCCACTGGAGACCAATGAGTGATCTTAGCAACAGAATTTTTGGCGTTGTAGGATTTTTAAGTCTTTATTAAGTTACTGAAAGAAAAATAATGTATTGTTCAATCAGTGAACATTTTATCTTCTACATGTCAGCAACCTCTCGAGTTTTACTTGGTAACCACTGCTGTCTCTGCAGACCAGCTCTCCGTCCTATGTGGTCTGTTTTCTGTTGTTAAGTCGTCCATAATGCCGCTTTGATCATCACTCAGGGGTAGTTTTTGTACATAGGCTATCGCCTGTATTTGTCACAATACGATACGGAACGTAACTAGTAAGGCAACCTGTAAAACTAAATAACCGTGACAAATTTGTATACGTCACATTATATTAGTATACTATAATTGTATTGCGGCCCTCCCCTACTGCCCCTTGATCTCCCCTCCTTTTCCATCCTCTCCAGCCTCTCCCTCGGCAGGTCCCACCTGGCAGTTTTATTCTTCATCGTGTGTGCTACAAGTGGGTTTTAAGTGTGTTGTTCTGGAGTGTTTTTAATACTGTGGCCAACGTTTAACCTGTGCGTTGACTTCAGTGTCTTTTTTGTATTCTACGAATCGTCAACTGTGTTTTTTAACTTTATGTCGACTTTTTTAGTTATCCCCCCATGAACGTCTCCATGTCAGTGTATTTTCACCTCCATTATCTCCCCTTCCTCTGTTTTATATCCCCCTTTTTTATCGCCTTATATGTAACATTTTATTGTTGTACCAGTTGGCATGTCACTCGGCTGAAGAGCGGCGAATTGTGCCGCTGACAACCCTCCCCTGCCCATATGGGGCAGGGGAATGAAATCACAATAAAGTAAAAAAAAAACATGTATTGCGAATATGTGCCTCGTTTGCATAAAATTGTCATGTCAAGTGTAATTTTCTTTGTAGGATGGTTTGAAAATGTGAATAGGTGTCCGAATCTAGTCACCATCCAGAAATAATAACAAAAAAATACACTTCTCATTGCAACTTATGTTGAATCTACAACCACTTATTTGGATGACAACCGTTGAACATATGACGTCACCAGATAATGTACCTTTCCTGACCCGCAATGGTGCAGCCTATCGGCCTGTCGCACTTAATCATCCCAACGACCCACCAATCACTTCTGTGTAGCTCATAGCACACGAAAAAATTTTCTACGCTTACCTTTTACTTATTGTATATGCTCTCCTTTGAAGCAGTCATGGTACGTCTCTTGCCGGATTGCGCGAAGTGCGGCCTGCGGCCTTTTATCTCGTCTATCGTTGCAAATCTTCGTCCTTCCAACATCATAACCGCAGTCCTGTGTGTCATCACCAGTTATGATTTTCTTAAGGAACGTCTCGTTCTTATTTGCGCGTTGCGAAAGCTCTACACAGACTGCGAAGCGAAGGTCTTTCAGATCTTGACTCAAGAGCCATGGGACGAACTTGTCGGCAATACCGTGCATTCCAAGATGCTGTGTCAGGATTTCATGACATGATCTAACTGAAATGTGACATTCTTCAGCATTCTTTCGGACAGTCATGCGTCCATTGCCACGCACAATTTCGTTGACGTTCCTGACGTGTGAGTCGTTGGTAGACGCCGAAGAGCGTCTTGAACGAGGGTCACCTTCAACTTCCGTCCAGTCATTTCTAAACAGTGTAAACCATTCGTAACACCGATTACGGCTTAAGCATTCATTACCGTAGGCTTCCTGCATTATTTTAGTATGTCTGTGTGTCTCTGTAATGGTTTTCTTGAGTTCACGCAAAGTTTAATGCAGACTCATTACTCCGCTACCTCTGCCATCTCGAAATTCGCAAACTGTGGGACACAATGGTTCAAAAAGATTTCGGGCTTGCAGCCAGTCGTTGTAAACTTCATTGCACGATATTTCGGCTGGACAACTGCCAGCCATCTTCAGGTGAGCCGAACGAGCCTGAAGATGGCTGGCAGTTGTCCAGCCGATATGTCGTGCAATGAAGTTTACGACGACCGGCTGCAAGCCCGAAATCTTTTTGAACTGTTGATTCGCCTGGAAATTTTCAAATTTTACGTTTGTGACACAATGTTCTACTCAATACAGCATTGAGGAATAACACAGAGACATACAACAATGAAATTTCCGGCACTTACACATTAAACACAGGCGCGTGCAGTGATGATAACCGCATTTTGCTCCAACACAGTATTTACGCGAAATTACTAACGTTCAGGAATTTTTTGAAGAGACCTCCTACGTGCGCGACCTTAGCCCGTCGGGCTCAGGTTTTGAGTCTTGCCTCTGGCAAGGCAGTGCTTTTTTTTTATTTGGTTAGACAGTTGTACGTTTACATTGAAGTAAGATTTCCTTTTTTATTAACTGCTCTCGCGGTCTCCGCTGGTTAATTGCAAAGTACATCACAACAAAACCCTACCGTATTGCGTCACAAGTAAATCAGTAGAAGATTCCGTATTGCACCGCTACCAGTAAATTACCTGGGTATTCTTTACTAAATAAAGTCTCTGAAGAGAAAAAGAAGGCACAAAAGGAAAGAAATTGAAAATAAGAACATACTTTTCTTGGTTGTACACAGGACAATAATTTCGTAACTTCTTCGTTTACAACAGAGTACATTTACAGAATGCATTGACACAGCAGCGTAGTGGAGCGATGTGCAGCACTGCCCCCTGCAAGCGACGGTACAATCAACAAGTCCAGTCGCTGCACGGGCAGCGAGGTACGTCACATGGCGACGTCACATATGCAGTATCTGTCATCCACTTTTGCGTCATTTCCCGGCATTTGCGGCCCCGTGGGCCTCATGTTAAATTACTTGTCTCAGTGTCATCTACATCGCTTCGGGTCATTTTAAACGCTGATAAGAATCGGGGGCCGTTTCTACCATTAGGAAGACTAAGCGGCCGCCGCCTTGGGCGTCAAAATTTTTGGAGCGGCAAAGGGCGGGAGAAAAGTAGTTTCAAATTAATCAGCCAAAAAACTGAGCGATGAAAATAATGAAAAAGTTAAAACACCGAATTGTTTTCCAAACCAGACAGAACAGTTACTAATTTACTGAGATTCTTATCACCAAAATTTGCAATAACCCTAATAGCATGCGTAGCTGAACTCAGACGTTTCAGCAGACCATCAATGTGTTGCTTCCAGTTTAACACAGTATATACAGTTCCGTACAATAAATGGCACAACTCCAGTAATAAATATAGACTTTGAACAGAAGTCTGTAGCTAAGGTAGAATTTTCAAAATTTTTGGTATGTCCATTGATGAGAGGTTAAACTGGAAGCAACACATTGATGGTCTGTTGAAACGTCTGAGTTCAGCTACGTATGATATTAGGGTTATTGCAAATTTTGGTGATAAGAATCTCAGTAAATTAGCTTACTATGCCTACTTTCATTCACTGCTTTCGTGTGGCATCATATTCAGGGGTAATTCATCGTTGAGTAGAAAAGTATACATTGCTCAAATGGTTCAAATGGCTCTGAGCACTATGCGACTTAACATCTATGGTCACCAGTCCCCTAGAACTTAGAACTACTTAAACCTAACTAACCTAAGGACATCACACAACACCCAGTCATCACAAGGCAGAGAAAATCCCTGACCCCGCCGGGAATCGAACCCGGGAACCCGGGCATGGGGAAGCGAGAACGCTACCGCACGACCACGAGCTGCGGACCATTCATTGCTCAAAAACGTGTAATCAGAATAATTGCTGGAGCCCACCCACGGTCACCCTGCAGACATCTGTTTAAGGATCTAGGGATCCTCACAGTAACCTCACAGTACATATATTCACTTATGAAATTTGTTGTTAATAATCCAACCCACTTCAAAAGTAATAGCAGTGTGCATATCTATAAAACGAGGAGAAACGACGATCTTCACTATGCAGGGTTAAATCTGACTTTGGCATAGAAAGGGGTAAATTATGCTGCCACAAAAGTCTTTGGTCACCTACCAAACAGCATCAAAAGCCTGACAGATAGCCAACTAACAATTAAAAATAAATTAAAAGAATTTCTAGATGACAACTCCTTCTACGGCTGAATTTTTAGGTATAAATTAAGGGAAAAAACTTAAACATTAGTGTCATGCAATATTTTGTGTAATGTAATATCTTATTAACCTGACACGTTCCGCATCATTACGAAGTGTCGTATTCATGATCTATGGAACAAGTATTAATCTAAACTAATCTAATCTTCTTAATAAGTCTTTAATTACTCTGACGAACTAAGCACATGCCTCTACCTACCTCAAAATTAAAACAGCCGCCATTGAGTACGAAACGTTAACAAAATTGACCTTGATTCATCTCCGTCGAGAGCTGGAGCAGGGCAGGTGCGCTGGCTTGCGACTAGATGCCGTACCTCCCTCTGCCCCTCTTTTTGTTTTTTATCTCTTGGGATCATTTGAGAAGTGTCAGCTGTATTCAGTGGTTCCGTTGATGTTTTTAGTTCTATTATTAATTCCTGTGGTTAAGAAACTGAGGACATTTGCCGTCCTCCAGCATTTTCAAAGGAATTGAGGACAAAGCACGAAAACCGAAGACTGTCCTCAGAAAATCAGGAAGTATGGTCACCGAAGTTTAATGATTAAAGTATATTAGGAGATCAGCATTGTTGTGCCAAGGGGTGGGCGGTGGGGGGGGGGGGGGGGAGTTGGATATCGGTGAGACCGGTGGTAATGAAAAAAAGGAACCTTCATTTTCCAGTTTTTGCCTAGAGCGGCAAAGTAAAGCCCCTGACAATGGTCGCCCTCTGCAGTGACTCATTAAGGGCGCAGTGGGAACTCCACTGTTAAGTGCCGAGGAGAGAGCAGATAGCTGGAAAGAGTTGAGTGAAGGCCTCTACGAGGGAAAGATTACTGGTCTGGAGACGTGTTTGAGGATCAAACTGGAGTCTATATGGAAGACACAAAGAATCCAGTACTAGAGGTGTGCAAGACTTGAGATCAAATGAGGCAGTACGAATAGACAGTATTCCTATGGAAAGTCGGAAATCATTGTGGCAAGTAGCAACTAAGCGACTATTCAAGTTAGACTATACAATCTGAGTCCAGAGACTTCTCACCACACTTTCGGGAAGAATATCGTCCACACTGTTCCGCAGAGAGAAGAATGGAATAGAAAAATGAGCATCTGCTACATCATTATCAGTTAAGCTTTCGGGAAGGAAATGGCCGTGAAGAGCAGGTCCGGTGTTGTGCTTGATAATGACAGCAAATATGGAAAAAATGAAGACACTTTCATAAGCTCTGTCGATCTGAAAAAAAAACGTTGGAAAACATAAACTCATGCAAGATGTTTAACGGTTTCTTAAAAATAGGAGAAAGCCATAAGGAAAGACGGGTGATGTACAATATGTACAAAGACCAAGAGAGAAAAATAAGACTAGACGACCAAGAACGAAGTGCTCGGATTAAAAAAGATGTAAAACATGGATGTAATCTTGAAGTGTTTCGGGTTACCTTGCGCTGCGTGGTGGTCCGATATACACTGAAGAGCCAAAGAAACTGGTACACCTGCCTAACATCGTGTAGGGCCCTCGCAAGCTCGCAGAAGTGCCGCAAAACGACGTTGCATGCACTCGGCTAATGTCTGAAGTAATGCTGGAGGGAACTGACACCATGAATCCTGCAGGGCTGTCCATAAAGTACGAGGGGGTGGAGATCTCTTCTGAAAAGCACGTTGGAAGGCTTCCCAGATATGCTCAATAATGTTCATGTCTGGGGAGTTTGGTGGCCAGTGGAACTTACAAAAGTTCTCCTGGACCCACTCTGTAGCAATTCTGGACGTGTGAGGTGTGTTGTCCTGCTGGACAAGTCCGTCCTATTCCGCAATGGACATGAATGGATGCTGGTGATCAGACAGGATGCTTACGAACGTGTTATCTGTCAGAGTCGTATCTGCACGCATCAGGGGTCCCATATCACTCCAACTGCACATGTCCCATGCAGTTACAGAGCTTCCACCATCTTGAGCAGTCCCCTGATATGCAGGGTCCATGGATTCATGAGGTTGTCTCCATACCCGTATATGTCCATCCACTCGATACAACTTCAAGCGAGACTTGTCCGACCAGGCAACATGTTTCCAGTCATCAACAGTCCAATGTCGGTTTTGACGGCCCCAGGAGAGGCGTAAAACTTTGTGTCGTGCAGTCATCACTCCGAAAGCCCCTATCGATGATGTTTCGTTGAATGGTTCGCACGGAGACACTGGTTGATGGCCCAGAATTGAAATCTGCAGTATTTAGAGGAAGGGTTGCACTACTGTCTCTTTGAACGATTGTCTTCAGTAGTCTTTGGTCCCCTTCTTGCAGGATCTTTTTCCGGCCGCAGCGATGTAAGGGATTTGATGTTTTGCCGGATTCCTGATATTCACGGTACACTCTGAAATGGTCGTACGGGAAAGTTCCCACTTCATCGCTACCTCGGAGATGCTGTGTTTCAGTGCTTGAGCGCCAACTATAACACGACGTTCAAACTGATCTAAATCTTGATAGCAGCAGTAACCGATCTAACAACTGCACCAGACACTTGTCGTCTTATACAGGCGTTGCCGACCGCAGCACCTTATTCTGCCTATTTACATATCTCTGTATTTGAATACGCGTGCCTATACCAGTTTCTTTGGCGCTTCAGTATATAGATTGGGACGAAAGTAATGAAAAGTAACAGAAGTTGGAATACCTATGTATTTAAGATCAGTATTGGGGATCACGAAGTAGACGAAGTTAACGAGTTCTCCTACCTTGGAAGCAAAATAGCATATGACGGGTAAAGCAGAGATGACATAAAAAGCAGAGAAGCACAGTCGAAGAGCAAGCTGACATCGGCGTTAATCGGAGAAAGAAATTTCTTAGAATATACATTTGGAGCACAGCAGTGATGTATCATGGACCGTGGAAAAACTAGATAAAGAGAGAATGTAGGCGTTTGATTTGTGTAGAGGGATGTTGAATATTAGGTATCATGGTACCATAACGAATGAGGAGGTCCTTTATAGAATCGGCGAACAAAGGAGTACATGGGGAACACCGACAAAAAGTATGGAGAGAATGATAATACGTGTGTTAAGACACCACGGAATGAGTTCGATGATATTAGAGGAAGCTGTAGAAGGTAAAAACTGCAGGGGATAGACATTAGAATACATCCATACCAACGTGATAATTGCGAAAGTAACTTGTCTGCCACGCTTTCACGACTAACCCACTTTTCATAAAATCTGGTATGGATATAGCTTCAATGCTGAGGAAGAATATAGGCTACTTTAAATAGTGTGTAATACAACATATTTGTTAATTTGAAGAATGTAACGCGGAAGACGGAAAAACTATTACGCTTTGAAAAAGCTATTTACTCCCTGACATTTGAACTATATCGTATTTGTGGAAATGCTTTTATTGTTTGATATGTCCTACTTAATACAATTCAACGTAATGAATACAGTGTTCATACAGTCCTCTTCGTGTTTAATCCAACTTCCACATTAATACCCACATTTCAATTGCGAAAGTAACACACTCTGTTTTCACGACTCTAACACTGAACAGATTTCCATGGTATTTGGAACGGAGATAACTTGAACCCTGAGGAAGACCATAGGGTACTTTATAAAGCTGTATCTCTTTGAGTATTATTACCATTTTTAAATATGCTGTATGTGACTGGCTTGCAGATGAGCTGGTATGATGGTCGGCTACTCTCAGTGCCTATAGATTATTCTATGAAACTGCAGATCCAATGTTACTGTGTGCATGGTTTATGATATTGAGTTCCTACACCAAGTGGCATAGCAGGAGAGTTTTGATGATGGTACAACAATAAAATCCGAGGGTTAACCCGAGAACCATATTTATTACTATAAGTCTCGCAAACATCAATCGGACGGTAATCCCGAGACCCATATTTAAAACTACTACTATAAGCTTCGCAAACGTAAATCTTGTTCAGTGCATAGTTCTAAGGGAGCTCAAAAGTTACTCGATTCCAACAAAACTGAGAGCAATATCATGTCTGCCGGAACTTGGATGCCGAATATCAATCTGTCTTAAAAGCTAAGTAAACTTTAGAATAGTCACAAGCCCGTCCATTTTAGACGATGCGCGTCTCTTACAGCTTTCAAGACGCTTGAACACTCACAACGACGACGTCCTTGGAGGGTTGCGGCGCAAACTGAGAATCGTACCTTTAGTGTGGAACGTGTGTGGCTTTTGGCGGGGCACTTTTGATTATGATCAATTAACTGACTATTTTAGTCGTAAATTAGTCACCATAGCGGGATGTGTCAAAAACTCTGGAACCTTAACGCATTAAAATGGAAGGAAGGAACAGTTACCATTTGTTGCTCTGGTGGCAAAATCTCACAACCAGTACTAGGTGAGCTACAAAAACCCCTAATAATCTACTTCTTCACGAATCGAGGCATTTTTAAATATAATTAGAAAATGTAATGCGTGATTTCCGATTCGATATACAGCAAAATAAGAGAAACAGATTCATTAAGTACCTACATACAAGCACTGCTTATATTTTTTATAAATACGTCTCTACACCACTATATACGCAGACATCTCGTAAAATTACTAGCTTCCTCACTCACCATTACGCGTCGTAACAGAACTATTGGTATGCGAGCGAAGCACCGGATAATAGCTCGTCTATTATACACACTATGTGACCAAAGGTATCCGGTCACCTGCCTGAAAATGACTTACAAGTTCGTGGCGGCTTCCATCGGTAATGCTGGAATTCAGTATGGTATTGGCCCGCCCTTAGCCTTGATGACAGTTTCCACTCCCGCAGGCATACGTTCAGTCAGGTGCTGGAAGGTTTCTTGGGGAATGGCAGTCCATTCTTTAAGGAGTGCTGCACTGAGGAGAGGTATCCATGTCGGTCGGTGAGGCCTGGCACGAAGTCGGCGTTCCAAAACACCCCAAAGGTGTTCTGTAGGATTCAGGTCAGGACTCTATGCAGGCCAGTCCATTACAGTGATGTTATTTTCGTGTAATCACTCCTCCACATGCAGTGCATCATGAATAGGTGCTCGATCGTGTTGAAAGATGGAATCGCCATCCCCGAATTGCGCTTCAACAGTGGAAAGCAAGAAGGTGCTTAAAACATCAATGTAAGGCTGTGCTGCCGGTCGGAGTGGCCGTGCGGTTCTAGGCGCTACAGTCTGGAGCCGAGCGACCGTTACGGTCGCAGGTTCGAATCCTGCCTCGGGCATGGATGTGTGTGATGTCCTTAGGTTAGTTAGGTTTAATTAGTTCTAAGTTCTAGGCGACTGATGACCTCAGAAGTTAAGTCGCATAGCGCTCAGAGCCATTTGAACCATTTTTTTAGGCCTGTGCTGTGATAGTGCCACGCAAAATAACAAGGGGTGCAAGCCCCTTGACCGCTACGGTCGCAGGTTCGAATCCTGCCTCGGGCATGGATGTGTGTGATGTCCTTAGGTTAGTTAGGTTTAAGTAGTTCTATGTTCTAGGGGACTGATGACCTCAGTAGTTAAGTCCCATAGTGCTCACAGCCATTTGAACCATTTTTTTGCAAGTCCCTTCCATGAAAAACACGACCACACCATAACACCACCGCCTCCGAATTTTGTTGTTGGCACTACACACGATGGCGGATGACGTTCACTGGGCATTCGCCATACACTCACCCTGCAATCGGATCGCCACATTGTATACTTTAATTTGTCGCCCAACACAACGTTTTTTCCGCTGTTCAATCGTCCAGTGTTTATGCTTCTTGCACCAAGCGTGGCGTCGTTTGGTATTTACAGGCGTGATGTGTGGCTTATGAGCAGCCGCTCGACCACGAAATCCAAGGTTTGTCACCCCACAGTACTTGAAGTGTATGCTGATGCAGTCTGGAATCCCTGTGTGATGGTCTGGTTAGATGTCTGCCTATTACACATTACGGAGCTCTTCGACTGTCGGCGGTCCCGGTCAGTCAACAGACGAGGTCGGCCTGAACGCTATTGAGCTGTACGTGTCCCTTCACGTTTCCACTTCACTATCACATCGGAAATAGTGGACCTAGGGATGTTTAGGAGTGTGAAAATCTCCCTTACAGACATATGACACAAGTGACCCGCAGTAATTAAATGCTTTGCTCCGTTTTAACTCTCAGTGTAGGAAAATTTTGTTACGGGAGGCAAGCGGGTAGCTAGGATCAAAAGGCAAACTCGTCAACGACGCGCCAAATGGCCACATAGCGTGAGAACGGCCCAACGAGCAAGAGTAATGAAACGCCCTAGAGAGAACTGCAAGACTGAAGTGGCAATGGGTCGGACACGTAGCTCGGCAAGATTACCTCAGGTGGGCTACTAGAATTATTCACAGGATACCATCGGACCAAAGGAGAGGTTATGAAAGACCTCAAAAGACATGGCTTGATAACGTGAAGCTGGTGACTGGAATACGATGGCATTAGCAGGCAACTCAAAGACAATGGAAACATATTGCAGGGACCCGTGTCCAGCAGTGGACTGAGACAGGCTGAAGAAGAAAAAGTAGTAGAAGAAGAAGAAGTATTCATTTCGCTACGTACAAAGAACTGAAAAGGAAACAAGGACAATGAAGGGTGACAAGCATTCATCCAAAACAAAATATTGCAGTAGGAAAATGGTAAAACGGTCAGAATGCGCTTATTTAACTGCAGTTCGTACAAAGCTTAAATATTATAGTTCGCTTAGAAATAAGATCTGAATAAAAGTTATTACAGTCGAAGTTCGTTGTTATATTTCTTTTTGTAAAACACTTCCTTAGCATTTTGTCAAATTTTGTATCTAAGGTAGTAATTTACCTTTTTTTAAAAAAGTTGTTATAGAAACTTGATACTACCCTTAGCTTAACACTTGTGACCCGCATTCCCGATTCTATAAGGAATTTAGATTTAGAAAAGGCTCGAAATTATGTGTAACGTTTATTGAAAGTACCTAACAGCTCTTATTTGAAACACCAGAAGAGTGCATTCTGAGTAACGGCCACTCCATTTTAAGAACATGTTTATAACGTCATTTCTCCCAAGCTGTACGTCTTACAATAATATAATTTTGTAGATAAATTCAGTGTCGTATATGGATTCTGGATGCAAAATGTGTAGCGAATAGAGCTAGTAGTAAAGAAGTAATAAGTTGAAATGTTATGTCTAATGCTAAATTTTGCAGCATGAACAGCGAAAATGTACTAAAACAAAGTCGGCGAGAAAAAGTTTGAAATTATGCGTGTAAGGTTTGTTGGAAATCGCTAAGCGCTCTCATTCTCAAATACTGGATGAATATATATGCTGGGTAATTTGTGCCCGACGAGTTCTGCTGCCTCAGAACATACTGTTTCTTACTTTGGTACTTGGCCTACTGTGTTAAACATTTAACGTAAGATTTTAATACTTAATGATTAAGTTATGACAGCATTTTAAAGCTTTAAATTAGGTCAGTAATGATACGAAAATACTGAGAATCAAGTTTCTGTTGCCCTTGGAAGCTGTTAGTGAGAGGGAACATCTAGCTTGTGTACTTACCATTTGTATTGAGCTGGGTTCATACTTCGTTTAATTTATATCTAGCGATGCATAAAGGGTCGAGTGATTAGATGGTGAAGCATTGTGGTACAGTACTGGCACGCACAGTGTTACTAGAGACCATAAGCTGGCTTTGAGTTCCACAGTGTTTGACGGCCGTAGGGGACCGCAGGATGAGAATGCCGACTTTCTACAACAGCGGGAACAGATATCCCAAGCGGCAGAGAGCCACACGCGATACTCAAGAACCAAAAAAGCACGAACGAGTACGGACGCAGACAATGTGGATGTTGGAGGGTTTTTAAAGCCACAAACGACAGCCATTGGCAGTTCGGTGAAGAGCACCCCTTCCCACGCAGCACTCTCGAGGAAAGGGGAAACGTGCAACTCTTTGGCGGCTGTTAGAGATTTCTAGTAACCTGGGACTCAACCACTTCTGGTGCTCAAAAGATCTGTGAGCCAACGAATCACGGAGGTCCATTCAAAATGAGCAAACGACACGGTGAAGCTAGGGTCGTCATCGTCCAGAACCTGCCACTCTGTGACACACCTAGGCGAGAGCAGAGGCGAAGTATATCTCGATCAGATGATGGAGAGGCGACCTAGGAGTCACTTTGGGGAGGGTTCTGAGCCTGCTCTTCTTGTATTACAAAATTTTGTTGTTAAGTAGATTAAAACAATCATACGGGGCTGCTTTCAGGTAAAGTACCAGACAAACAGTTCCGACATTCTGCTTAATAATTGAAAACAAACTTCAGAAATTCAGGATACCTCGCTATTATTTATTGACGTAGAGGGCAGCCTTTGATAGTATAGGGATGGATAATATGTTGACAATCCTTAGAAGAGGGACAAAGTACAAAGACACATGTATAGTATACAACATTACCAAAATCTAGAATGAAATAATGAAAGTTCCTTGTAATACGGCAGGCTGTAGTTATCGACCACCGTTGTGAGAATTGTACGTCGAAAGGGCAAAGGAAATTTCGGAACAGGAACAGCAGTTAAAGGGGAACAGCTATCAGTGTTAAGGTTTGCAGATGGTATCGCCCTTCTGACCGTAGTTAGAAGATCTGCTGAAAGGAGTGGAGAACATATTTAGCAGGCAATGGGGCTTAACAAGCATCAGAGTAAGGACAGGCGTGATGAAGAGTAGAAGAAATGAGACTAACGACTTGCTTAACGTCAAAAGTGGAAGCGAAGCAGTAGTGAAAGAATGAAAGAACTGTGCTGCCTCAGAAGCAAGGCTACACAGATTCTCCGAAGCGAAGAAAATTCCAGAAGTACATGATGGCCAAAATAAAAGTGGCGCAGAAAATATTTAATGCATCTTAAGACAGGTAAGTCAGCCACCTTACCTGGGACGGATGACGTAAGTTATGTTGCCTGTCTGAAAGTTCATTAAATTTCATTTTGGTCACACTGTGCAAACGTACCGACAAATAAAGCGATAATTAGTAGAAGAGCCCTATTAGTATCAGATATTGACATGGTAATGAGAAAGAACTTCCTCAAAGTGTAGTACTGTATGGAAATGAGTCATACACCAACGTAAATCTCGAGAATAATAAATTGGAAGCATCTCTAGTGGAATACCATCGAAGACTCTTAAAAACTAAGTGGGTCAGAGTTACGGATAGATGTCTGTGGAGGACACTTACCAGAAGAAGTGACAGCGATACATCTGCTGTAGCATCCAGAAACAGACAACCTGACGCTGCCTTGAGAAACACAACAGTAAAGGAAAAGGAGTCTAAAATATGAGAGACACATTGAAGAGGCTATAATAGTGACGCAGTGATGGGAATACTAATACAAGAGGAGTAGTGTCTGCAGAGTGCGTCAAACCAGTCAAAATACTGATGGCTTCTGAGTGATGTTCTTTCTCAAATAGAATGATATTTAACGGTATTTTAGGAATTTCGGAAAGAGGAGCATAGTGATGTGTCATGACGATGGAGAGCTGACACAGCACCTATGGCAGGATTAAAATCTTATCTGATTCTCTGTTGCCGTTGTATCGCACAGGTGGATGGATGGGATAGTCTCTAAGACGCCCCAGATCGGCTGCTCCTCAGCTAAACTTCTACTGTAGCACAGTGTGCGCGAAAACGGTGGTGCGTCGAATAGTTGCGAGTTCCATTTCCCCGTCTGGCTGGGATTACAAACATTCAAACTCACACTCTTTCTGCTCTCTCAACGCAAAGCCCATTGTGTATAATCCGCAGAGCTGTCGCGCTCTAAAGGTTCGCCTTACCGTCTTCTTGCAACACGCTTTCACATCCCTCACACGCTGCTTCCGCTCTGTTCATCATTAACGGTATTGTTTCGTGAAAACAAGGCAGAAGCTTGAAAAAAATGGTCAGTTTTCTAAGTCAGTTGTTAACCGGGGTAACGTTTAACATCTTTTAATACACCATTTGGAAACAGTTTGATATATGAATCACGGCTTTTGGTCTCACACTTTTTTCTGAATTGTATTTTGTGTTGCAAGTGAAATAACGCATCTTAATTATTTAAGTACAGCAGAGGTACACATATCTCAAAATGAAAACGAAGTAGAACCTTGAGTTTTATGCTGTTATGTTTAGACTTTTAAAAAGATGTTGCTGTTATAAATCACTTTTCAAAAATTTTTTAATTGTAATTATCAAAAATTTCAGTAATTAGCTCATAGTTTTTCTTTAAAAATGACTCTGACCTTCAAATTTGTTGTAAGAATAGTCGACTTTTTAATTAACTACGTTTTAAGACATTATACAAAATTTCAACCATGTGTCTTTTATAGTTTTTAACCGATAGGTGACCTTCCTGGAAATTCAAGTTAAAGCTTGTTTCTGTATCTACCCTGCATAATACTAATGCATCCCAGGTCCATATTCATCTTGTTTTTGGTGTTGTTGTCCCTCCTTTTTCTTTTTCAGGCTTCTTATTCTTGCTTCTTTGGTAGCGTCCAACACTGATTGCTCTGCTTCAAAGAGCCTCCTGGAGTGAGTGCCAATTTAAGTTTTTTGCATAACTAGTTCCCTAGGGACTTCTATCACTTCCATAACCGCAAACCTTGACATTTCGGCGTCATTGAAACATAGAGAATCCAGTACACCTATTTTAAAAGTATTTAGTCGTACCAGAAAAGATTTTGGTATCCGTTCTCATACAGTAGTATAACTCTTGCTGCTTTAGATACTTCGGAATTTTAAGAGACCAAATTGACTTTTATATACCTTCAGTGACGACGTAGCGCAACGCTCTCTGGATCATTCGTTTGTTTATTTTCATTTCTGTACTACTTCACTTTCTAATGTGGTTAGCTTCAAAATATTCACTCACAATTTTGACAGATTTAAACCTGTTCTTCGAAAGTTTTTTTTCAATATCGATGCAGTCCAGGAAAAATTTATGAGCAAAACGTTGCAACTCTGCCCCAGATTGTTTGACCTACCACAAACCTAGTTGCAATGCTGTACTTTTCATCGTCTCATCTTAATTTTTGTCTTATATACAGCGTGTTTATAGCTACAAATTCTGGTACTTCAGCCAGTGTAGACGTAAAACTATTTAGCGTATGGCTAGCCGTCTTTATGGGAATGATGACCACGCTGTCAGGTGCGTAAAACTGTGAAATGGTATCCAGGTTGTCGTTTGTTTTATGTTGTTTTGTTTTAGGGCCAAAAACAGCTAGGGTCATGCGTGCCCACATCAGAACTGTAGAACACGAAGACAAAGACAGTAGCTAAAAACGACTACACGTTAATCCCAAGCGAAGGAAGAGAAGACATTTACAAAACAGGGACGTGGAGTAAGGTCTATAAAATACGCCATAGAGAAACGGAGGTCCTGAACTAAAAATTAAATGGCCTTCGCCATATCACTACTAAGGATAAAATGGAGAACACGATCGACAGCCCGCGTGGCGTTATCTAAAACTGCCGGTAATCTAGAAAAAAATGGTTCAAATGGCTCTGAGCACTATGGGACTTAACATCTCAGGTCATCAGTCCCCTAGAACTTAGAACTACTTAAACCTAACTAACCTAAGGACAGCACACAACACCCAGCCATCACGAGGCAGAGAAAATCCCTTACCCCGCCGGAAATCGAACCCGGGAACCCGGGCGTGGGAAGCGAGAACGCTACCGCACGACCACGAGATGCGGGCGGTAATCTAGATGGCAAACACAAACGACAACGTAAAGCTTTGCGTCGTGCCGTCATCAAGGGTACACGAGTGGGCCTACGGCTCCGAAAGCCCATATCGATAATGTTTCGTTGAATGATTCGGACGATGATAGTTACTGATAGTCCAGCATTGAAATCTGCAGCAATTTGCGAAAGGGTTGCACTTCGCAGCGATGTCGGAGATTTGATGTTTTACCGGATTCGTAATATTCACGGTACACTCGTGAAACTGAGGTACGGGGAAATCCCCACTTCATCACTACCTCGGAGATGCTGTGTCCCATCGCTCGTGAGCCGACTATAACACCACGTTCAAACTCAATTAAATCTTAACCCTTTCATGGATAAAATTCATTTTTTACATATTTTTAAAATATTAAGGTGATAATGTTTTCTTTTCAGTCCCATTATTGTATTTTCACCACCAAAATATTTTTTAAGTTCTCCATTTCTTCACAACAGCCGGCCGCGGTGGTCTCGCGGTTCTAGGCGCGCAGTCCGGAACCGTGCGACTGCTACGGTCGCAGGTTCGAATCCTGCCTCGGGCATGGATGTGTGTGATGTCCTTAGGTTGGTTAGGTTTAAGTAGTTCTAAGTTCTAGAGGACTGATGACCACAGCAGTTGAGTCCCATAGTGCTCAGAGCCATTTGAACCATTTTTTTCACAACAGGAAGTGGGACACATATGTCCCATGAACCAACGCGAGATACCTTTTCTGCTGACTGACTGATTTTGTAATTTTATTTTTTTTAGCCATAAACAGGATTTTGAAACATGGTGTGGCACAAAGTGGTGCACCACAAGCAGTGGAAACAACTTTTGTTCTCAGAATGAGATTTTCACTCTGCAGCGGAGTGTGCGCTGATATGAAACTTCCTGGCAGATTAAACCTGTGTGCCGGACCGAGACTCGAACTCGGGACCTTTTCCTTTCGCGGGCAAGTGCTCTACCAACTGAGCTACCCAAACACGACTCACGCCCCATCCCCACTGCGTTACTTCTGCCAGTATCTCGTCTCCTACCTTCCAAACTTTACAGAAGTTCTTCTGCGAACCTTGCAGAACTAGCACTCCTGCCTTTGCAGTGCAGTCCCGATTTTTTCTCAGGTTCAGTACAGTCGTCCCTAGATGGCAGCACCGTGCAGAGCTGGGTAACATACGAGGTGCGGCTAGAAAAAAACCGGACTGATGCTGGAAAAAACATTTATTTACAATTATTTACAATTTCATGTCATCTCCTTCAATGTACTCTCCTCCTCGGTCTCTACTACGCTCCATACGAATTTTCCACTGTTCATAGCAATGCTGCAGATCATTTTCGGTAAGTCCATACATTACTTCCGTCGCTTTTTCTTTTACTGCTTCAACAGTCTCAAATCTAGTTCCTTTCAAAGCTGACGTGACTTTAGGGAAAAGAAAAAAGTCACAGTGGGCCAAATCAGGTGAGTAGGGTGGATGATCTAAGATGGGAATGTTGTGTTTTGCCAAAATCGTCTTCACTGACAACGCACTGTGAGCTGGGGCATTGTCTTGGTGAAGGATCCATGACTTTTTTCTCCACAAATCGTTCCGTTTTCTCCGTACTCGCTCACGTAGGGTAGCCAGGACGCTAATGTAGTAATGCTGATTCACTGTTTGTCCCTCTGGTACCCAATCAACGTGCACAATCCCTTTGATGTCAAAAAAAACAATCATCATTGCCTTGAATTTCGATTTTGACATTCGTGCTTTTTTTGTCGTGGAGAACCAGGAGTTTTCCAATGCATCGATTGGCGTTTAGTTTCGGGATCGTAAGTAAAAAACCACGATTCATCGCAAGTAATAACATTTTGTAAGAAGGTGGGATCACTTTCAATGTTTTCCAGGATGTCAGAACAAATCATTCTTCGGCGTTCCTTCTGTTCAATTGTGAGACACTTTGGAACCATTTTTGAACACACTTTGTTCATGTTGAAACTTTCATGAAGAATCTGCCTAACACTTTCCTTGTCAACTCCTGTTAACTCAGACACTGCTCTGATTGTTAAACGGCGAGCTTGTCGAACAAGTTTACCGATTTTTTCAATGTTTGCATCAGTTTTTGCTGACAATGGCCCGCCAGTGCGAGTGTCATCACTGGTGTCTTCGCGGCCATCTTTAAATCGTTTAAACCACTCAAACACTTGTGTTCGCGATAAACAATCATCGCCGTACACTTGTTGTAACATTACAAACGTTTCACTTGCAGATTTTCCTAGTTTGAAACAAAATTTGATGTTAACACGCTGTTCTTTCTGTACACTCAACATTTTCCGACGCACA
This sequence comes from Schistocerca piceifrons, assembly GCF_021461385.2. NCBI lineage: Eukaryota > Metazoa > Arthropoda > Insecta > Orthoptera > Acrididae > Schistocerca > Schistocerca piceifrons. The sequence continues at coordinate 65,060,838 of NC_060142.1, forward strand.
GACAAAACGTCAACTACTTAAAACAGACGCCACGGGCAGACTGAGTGCAGGAGGCAGATGAAACTCGAGCAGTAGGCGGAGCGAGAGTCACGTGACAGGCCACGCGACTTTCAGCCTTATTGCATTCGTTTTATTGTTTCACCAGTACTAGTCCGGTTTTTTTCTAGCCACACCTCGTATATCCCGACACTCGAACTGGCGCTCAAAGTTAGTGGGACATATATGACCCATCAACCATGAAAGGGTTAATAACCTGTCAATGTAGCAGCAGTAACCGATCTAACAACTGCGCCAGACACTTGTTGTCTGTATACTGTAGGTGTTGCTGACCGCAACGCCGTATTCTGCCATTTTAAGTAACTTGGTATTTGAATACGCATTCCTTACGAGTTTCTTTGGCGCTTTAGTGTACTTTTATGAATATCGTATGCCTTTTTTCGGTTTGGAATATTCGACCATATGGGTGTCCCAGACGTATTTGGCTTGGTCTTTTTCAGTGCTTTCCGTTTCATAACTGTATACTCCGTTCGTGGGATATCAGAAGGCATTTCCTTTTAACAAATGAGCACCATTTGTAAAATTTTCTCCTCTCTGTTTCAAAAATGCTTAAGCTGTGTGGAACGGTCTTCTGCAGACACCAACAGCGTTCCACACTCCTCCAGAGAAGGTCTCATAGCTTATACCATCAGGGACTCTGTACCGAACGAATTCAATCGCCTCATAGTCTGGAGCATTCGGCATCGAATTCCATTAAGTCTCCGGACATCCCCAATTGGAATGATCCATAAACCAGAAGGCTCCCTTTGCATCTTTTGTGACATCAGTGTCGCAGTCAGTGCCCAAAGTGTAACAGATATCTATTCGGCACTGCGGGAACAAGAATTATTTTCTCGTCTCTCGCTGACCGACTGAGGTTCCACAGTTGTGAGCATAGTGAACTGGTATTCAAGAAGGCCGTGATTCAAATCCGCGTCCGACCGCCCACATTTAATCATTCCAGGCAAGTGCGAGATGGTTCCTCTGAAAGGAAAGCGCCGATTTCTTTTCTCAGCTTTGAAGCATTCCGAGATTCTACCTCGCCTCTCATGACCTAGATGCCGACGGGGAGTTAGATCCTGATATTTCTTACACCCATTACCTCATGGAATACTGTAGGTAGATAAAAACTGACACACATGCTTGAAATGACATGGGGGTAAGTTGAAACCAAAACAAAGTGCACAAAATGACCACAGACGGCGGCGCTTCATACACTACTGGCCGTTAAAATTGCTAGACCACGAAGATGACGTGCTACAGACGCGAAATTTAACCGACAGGAAGAAGATGCTGTGATATGCAAATGATTAGCTTTTCAGAGCATTCACACATGGTTGGTTCCGGTGGCGATTCCTACAACGTGCTCACATGAGGAAAGTTTCCAACCGATTTCTCATACACAAACAGCCTGGTGAAACGTTGTTGTGATGTCTCGTGTAAGGAGGAGAAATGCGTACCATCACGTTTTCGACTTTGATAAAGGTCGGATTGTAGCCTATCGCGATTGCGGTTTATCGCACCGCGACATTGCTGCTCCCGTTGGTCGAGATCCAATGACTGTTAGCAGAATATGGAATCGGTGGGTTCAGGAGGGTAATACGGAACGGCGTGCGGGATCCCAACGGCCTCGTATCACTAGCAGTCGAGATGACAGGCATCTTATCTGCATGGCTGTAACGGATCGTGCAGCCACGTCTCGATCCCTGAATCAACAGATGGGGATGTTGGCAAGACAACGACCATCTGTACGAATAGTCTGACGACGTTTGCAGCAGCATGGACTATCAACTCGGAGACCATGGCTGCGGTTGCCCTTGACGCTGCATCACAGACAGGAGCGCCTGCGATGGTGTACTCAAGGACGAACCTGGGTGCACGAATGGCAAAATGTCATTTTTTCTGATGAATCCAGGTTCTGTTTATAGCATCATGATGGTCGCATCCGTGTTTGGCGACATCACGGTGAACGCACATTGGAAGCGTGTATTCGTCATCGCCATGCTGGCGTATCACCCGGCGTGATGGTTTGGGGTACCATTGGTTACAAGTCTCGGTCACCTCTTGTTCGCATTGACGGCACTTTGAACAGTGGGCATTATATTACAGATGTGTTACGACCCGTGGATCTACCCTTAATTCGACCCCTGCGAAACCCTACATTTCAGCAGGATAATGCACGACCGCATGTTTCAGATCCTGTACGGGCCTTTCTGGATACAGAAAATGTTCGAGTGCTGCCCTGGCCAGCACATTCTCCAGATCTCTCACCAATTGAAAACGTCTCGTCAATGGTGGCCGAACAACTGGCTCGTCACAATACGCCAGTCACTACTCTTGATGAACTGTGGTATCGTGTTGAAGCTGTACCTGTACAGGCTATCCAAGCTCAGTTTGACTCAATGCCCAGGTGTATCAAGGCCGTTATTACGGCCAGAGGTGGTTGTTCTGGGTACTGATTTCTCAGGATCTATGCTCCTAAATTGCGTGAAAATGTAATCACATGTCAGTTCTAGTATAATATATTTGTCCAATGGATACCCGTTTATCATCTGCATTTCTTCTTGGTGTAGCAGTTTTAATGGCTAGTAGTGTAAAATTATGAAGTCTCAGCTTAATCGAATGAATACGTAAGGCAAAATATACCACCCTAAGGAAAATTTGAATGACGATGGCTAAAAAAACTAGAAAGCCAAAAATTGACCAAAGAATGCACGTGTATGTCATAATTAAAAATTACACGTCTCAACTTCATCGGAGCAATATTTTGGTTAGGATCGACGTTTTAACAAAAAATTGAAGCCGCTAAATATCATATTCAGAAAGAGTAAGTAGCCTCTGTTTCAAGCAAAAACCTTAAATATGTGACACCTATAAGATACCTCTACTAGTTTTCAAGTTATTTACTAAGAACCAAATGTGGAACGAAAACGTCCTCATTCATGGTAGATTAAGTATCATTTTTAGTTGCAATAGAAAGTTCTAATTACAACACCCGATTAAATCCCTGAAATAATACAGCTGTACCAAGTTTCAAGACTGTACTGTAAGTAACAATGGTTACAGAGAATCTTAAAGAAGCAGTCCAGAGATCGTGTTCTGCAGTCGGTTCCGTTCTAAAACCTCTAGCTGGCAAAGTTTAAATGCAGCCGAGCTAATTTTCTTTTCATTTCCTAAAGCAAACTTAACGTTATTTATATAAAAATTAGGGAGATTGTGAATTGTTAAACGACAGAGCTTTTTGTTGAATGACAGCGGTATTAATGAACACATGGCCGTGGGCGGGGCCAGTTAGATACTGCTACCTGTGCTGGGAGGTTGGTAGCAAGTGTTGGGGGTCCGCTGCGCCCCTGTACAAAAACAGCCACGCAGGCAGTGGCAGGACATACTTCGCACCCGAAATATCCAACTGTCCGCGTCAGTCGAACGCCTGTATGCATTGTACCTTTGATGGCGTCAGAGCTGGGCAGACGCGAATGCGTTTTCAGTAAAAGTAGGAAGCGAACTCGCGAGAACTGTACACTGTTCAGGATCGCTTAGATTTCATGAAAGTAACTTTTTGTGTGCCGCCCGTAATGTTGAGAAAATGACGTGGCAAGTGGAGAGATTATTTTCCACTTTTTTTTTAAAGTGAGCAATTAACTTTTGGTTATTAGAAGTCAGGGCGTCAGACCACTTTACTTGGAATGTCCTGTAGAGGCCACCTCTGTACTATCAACATTACTCGTTGTGATAGGGGTATTAGTTATAATACTAAAACTTATATTTTGTGCGTGTGACCTTTTACAGAATGTAACAACCAGTTAAAACTCAAAATTTATATTTGTAGTCGTAGTTTCTGACGCCACTGATCAAACTGCAAGTAGGAACATTTTCTTTCGGTGACCACAAAGAGTAATGTGGACTTGCAGACCGGAAATTATGTTCAGTATATTCTCCATCACTAGCTAGCTGACGGCAGAAAATGTTTACAGGATTTTGTAGACGGTGAAGGTGAGTCCATAACGATGCAACGACCATTTGATTATTATCCGCCTCCCCCCCCCCCCCCCCACCTCCCACGACACATACAGCAATTGGGAGTGGAACTCCCATCCTGCGTAAAAGTCGTACTTTCCAACAAGTGTTTATTAGCCGGGCTAGGGATGACACGATTCTGTAACATATTGGCGTACCTCACATCCGTCATGCAGACATTTTTCACACAATTCTCACGCGGCGTCACTGACGTGTTACTGTCCAGTGCCATCCGCTGGCCCTTTTTTACACTAGTTTTTGGTTTCAGTAAAATATTACGTCATTTCAGGCACGTGTGACAAGTTTTACCTACCTACATTATTCCTCGACATAGAGCATTTTCAAATGTTAACCGACTTTTCGATCACCATATACTTCCTCTTTCCGTTTGATTGAGGGTGAAAACTTTCATGGCCATCAATACACCATTTAAATCATACCAATACCATAGGCTGCCATTGGCGTACCAATCTCACCATATACACTGAAAAGCCAAAGAAACTAATGTACCTGCCTAATATCGTGCAGACTCCCCGCCACAACACGACCTGGCATGGACTCGACCAATGTCTGACGTCATGCTGGAGGGAATTGACACCATGAATCCAACAGGGCTGTCCACAAATCCGTAAGAGTACGAGGAGGTGCAGATCTCTCCTGAACAGCACGTTGGAAGGGATCCCAAATATGCTCAATATTGTTCATGTCTGGGAAGCATGGTAGCCAGTGGAAGTGTTTAAACTCAGGAGAATGTTCCTGGAGCAACTCTGTAGCAATTCTGGACTTGTGGAGTGTCACATTGTCCTGCTGGAACTGCCCAAGTCCGTCGGAATGCACAATGGACATGAATGGGTGCGGGTGATCAAACAGGATGCTTGTGTACGTGTCACCTGTCAGAGTCTTATCTGGGCGTTTCATGGGTCCCATATCACTCCAACTGCACACTCCCCACACCATTACAGAGCCTCCACCGGCATGAACAGTCCCCTGCTGACATGTAGGATCCTTGGATTCATGAAGTTCTCTTCATAGCCGTACACGTCCATCCGCTCGATACAATTTTAAACGAGACCCGTCCGACCAGCCAACATGTTTGGAGTCATCAGCAGTCCAATGTCGGTGTTGACAGGCCCAGGCGAAGCGTAAAGGTTTGTATCCTGCAGTCATCAAAGGTGCACGAGTGGACCTTCGGCTTCCAAATCCCATATAGATGATGTTTCGTTGAATGGTTTGCACGCTGACACTTGCTGATGGCCCAACATTGAAATCTATTGGTTCAAATGGCTCTCAGCACTATGGGACGTAACTTCTGAGGCCATCAGTCCCCTAGAACTTAGAACTACTTACACCTAACTAACCTAAGGACATAACATACATCCATGCCCGAGGCATGATTCGAACCTCTGACCGTAGCCGTCGCGCGGTTCCAGACTGTAGTGCCTAGAACAGCTCGGGCCGGCCGGAGTGGCCGTGCGGTTCTAGGCGCTACAGTCTGGAGCCGAGCGACCGCTACGGTCGCAGGTTCGAATCCTGCCTCGGGCATGGATGTGTGTGATGTCCTTAGGTTAGTTAGTTTTAATTAGCTCTAAGTTCTAAGTGGCTGATGACTTCAGAAGTTAAGTCGCATAGTGCTCAGAGCCATTTGAACCATTTTTGAACCGCTCGGCCACCTCGGCGGGCCAACATTGAAATCTAAAGCAATTTGCGGGAGGGTTGCACTTGTGACAAGTTTAAAGATTTTCTTCAGTCATAGTTGGTCCCGTTCTTGAATGATCTTTTTCCGGCCCCAGCGATGTCGGAGATTTGATGTTTTACCGGATTCCTGATATTCGCGGTACAATCGTAAAATTGTCGTACGGGAAAATCCGCACTTCATCACCACCTCGGAAATGCTGTGTACCATCGCTCGTGTGCCGACTATAACACCACGTTCAAACTCACTTAAATCTCGATTACCTGGCATTGTAGCAGCTGTAACCGATCTATAAACTGCGTTGCCGACCGCAGCGCCGTATTCAGCCTGTTTGGATATCTCTAATTGCATACGCATGCCTATACATGTTTCACTGGCGCTTCAGTGTATGTATTTCAAAGGTTCCGGGAATAACAGAGTTTTTTTCCGATTGTAACGCCGTGTTCTTACCGAATCGTACGCCGTTAGTCAGTTATCGTGTTTTTCGTTTGCTCGGGGTAGTATCTGCGCAGTTGTGTTTTTCACGCGTCAGCGGACATGTAAAGGCGACTGCAGGCTGCTATCGGATCCCCATCTGGTGACGACATGGCTCACGCCACGGATATCGCTTCGGCACTATCCTGGTCTGCCGGCACGGTAGCTCAGCGTGTTCGATCAGAGAGCTGGTTGGCCTCTGTAATAAAAAAAAAATCTGAGTGGAAGGATCAACAAACGAACTTTAAGGGATGTCATGTGACGTCTGCAACGACCAAACACAACGATAAAAAAAAATAAAAAACAGAATGAGAGAAAGTTGTCAGCGTGACAGAATGTCAATCCTAAGGGCCCGGGTTGGATTCCCGGCTGGGTCGGAGATTTTCTCCGCTCAGGGTTTGGGGATTGTGTTGCCCTAATCATCATCGTTTCATCCCCATCGACGAGCAAGTCGCCGAAGTGGCGTCAACTCGAAAGACTTGCATGCGACGGTCTACCCGACGGGAGGCCCTAGTTACACGACATTTTACTTTTACCACGAAACAAAGTCTGAAGGCTAGGTCTATACCAGACACAAAGACTAAACACCAGGAGGAGAAGTACGAAGACTACCGATATCATCGCAAAGAAGCTTTAGAAGAAATACGTCGTATCAAACAACTGCTTCAGGAGGATACAGACGATGATTCTGAGGAATTATCGTTGTCTGACCCTAACCAAGGAGTGACAGCAACAGGTCCTCACAGGACAATACATCCGAATGGTGACTCTATGGAACTGCCAACCTATTCTTGACACCGTAGCTAACGAGAGGTTTCAGCCAGTTCAGCGCAGGAAGACCCTTCTCCCCAGTGTTACTCAGGCACTGGAACGAGCTGCACGTCCGACCCTTGTCGGTACAGACAGATATGACGCCATAGCTGGAGTGTCGGTGCTGGAGCCTACGACCGCAAATCCGCCACCCCCATCTCCGTCGCTCCCAAAGGCGCTGAAGGAACCACCCATGACGATTTACAACTGTGTCAACCATGTTGACCTGTGCCGCGACCCTAAGGAACAGTTTTCTGGTGCTTTACGAGCTGTACACACGAGAGATGGTGTAAAATTCTGCGTTGGCACCCTCGAGGATTACCATAAGGTGTTAGACTTTTGAAAGACCCAACAGTTACCATTTCACACGTATCAGGATATCACCAGCGGGGATATGAAGGTGGTGGTCAAAATTTGCCACCTTCGATTACTGCGGAGGAAGTGCACAAAGACCTATAAGAGCAAGGCTTTACTACAAATGATGTACACCAGTTCAACCGTAAGAAGCAGGTTCAAAAAATGGCTCTGAGCACTATGGGACTTAACATCTGTGGTCATCAGTCCCCTAGAACTTAGAACTACTTAAACCTAACCAACCTAAGGACATCACACATCACGAGGCAGAGAAAATCCCTGACCCCGCTGGGAATCGAACCCGGGAACCCGGGCGCGGGAAGCGAGGACGCCACTGCACGACCACGAGCTGCGGACTAAGAAGCAGGGAAAGGTCAACCCACTGCCGGTGTACTCTGTGACACTACCAAAGGAGGATAAATCTGATACTGCCTATGGAGTCCGCTATGTGCTGTCGACGACAGTGCAGGTAGAGGATCACCGCTCCAATAACGAACCGCCCCAATATAAACATTGTCAACGTTGGACACACAGGTCTAATAATTGTTGGCTACCGGCACAATGTGTTAAATGTGGCGCCACGCACCCCAGTACTGAATGAACACTACCTCCATGCTCACCTCGTAAATGCGCGGGTTGCCAGGGCCCGCATGGAGCTTGTTGGAGGGGCTGTAGCGAATTCCAGAAAGCTCTCAAGAAGTTCCGCGCATCAGCCTCACGTCCTGCACAGCCACAGATGGAAGTTCCAACTGTTCCGGACGGTGTGAAACTTATAATGGCTGACACGGCCGGCCTGACTGCTCCAAAAGCCCCACCACCACCACCACCACGGGACCAGGTGTGGACTGCAACTACAGCACGGAATTGACGAACGTTTGCTTCAGCAGTGCAAGGTATACAGCCTTCAACACTGCGGGCATCTCTGGAGGTGACAATCGTGCTCAAATTTTTTTAGCAGCCAGAACTCATCAGTGCTGGGAAAAAGATGCTGGCAGTTAAAGACAGGCTGTCTAAGATATTTATACTGGTGGAAACACTGGCTCAGCTTGAGGGGTCAGATTAATTCCATGGCTGCACATACAACAGATCTTTCCATCTTTCTATGGAATGCTACTGGAGTTCGCAATCATAAACATGAACTACAAGATTTCGTTGGTCATCACAAGATCGACATTGTCCTCTTGTCATAGTCTCACCTACGGCCCAATGAAACTTTCAAACTTCGAAATGTGATGCCGCACTGAGAGAGAAGCATGAGATGGTGGCACAGCAGTTTACCTTCGCTGTAGTATTACTCATCGACATGTTGACCTACCCAACCTACCGGACCTGGAGGCGTATGCGGTTTCAGTCTGGTCAGATTTGGAAGAGGTCAAATGGTTCAAATGGCTCTGAGTACTATAGGACTTAACATGTCATCAGTCCCCTAGAACTTAGAACTATTTAAACCTAACTAACCTATGGACATCACACACGTCCATGTCCGAGGCGCCTAGAACCGCTCGGCCATAGCGGCCGACGGAAGAGGTCACTTTTGTGGGTCATATCTTCACCCTGCAGTGCGGCTCATAGCACAAGACCTACATCATAGCACCAAACTGCGGGACGTGTGTTCGCGGCAACTAGCATGCGAAGCATCCTGCCTGGAATTCACCATAGGGGACTGGTGCTGCACCACCTGGAACTGGACACCTGAGGACCTCCTGAGCGACTCACACTCTCTACCGCAGACATCAACGTCCAGACGTCCTTGACATTGGTATCACTCAAGGACTTGGAACTGACCACCGCCTTGTTACTATCAGTGACTTATCGTCGAACTATAATCCTGTTCCGGCGTCGCTACCAAGGTCGAGTCACCTACCGAAGCAGCGAGTTCACCAGGAAAATAACTGGTCCCAGTTCGAGTGGTACTTAAATAAGAACATTGTGCCTACACTGGCGGTTCAGACGCCGGACCGTGTAGATTATGCTGTCGAGTACTTAACGCGAAAGCTCCAGAAGACACACAAACTGTCGTCTATAACGGTTCCTGAGTACTTCCGGCTCCACGTTCCGTTGCCTCCCTTACTTGGAGAACTTTGTCTATAGAAGAACCGGTACCGGAAGTTATCGCAACAGTATCGCGACCCGGCTTACCACCGATGGATGCATCGCCTGGAAAGGCAGCTTCGACGGCGATTACTTGAATGGCAAGTAGAAACGTGGGAGGAATAGATGTTCTCCTTCCTGCTGCAAACGAGAGAAGAATGGCGGTTAGTGAAAAACTTGAGGGCCGACCCCACGCCAAAACGACCGCGTCAGACTCCTCAGGGATCAACGGAAGACCCACTGGCAAAAGCGGAAACATTCGCGGCGGGTTTTGAGCGACAAATGGCACTTCTGAGGGATCCTCTGAAGAGAGCCCAGAGAGATCACGAGTATGCCACCATACATCTCGTCGATGGGATCATCACTGCTCCTGGCCAGTTCAGTCCACGTCTAATTACACCTAGAGAAATTAGAACCATACTCAGGAAGCTAAATGGAACAAGGGGCCTGGTGTCGACAAGACCAGCAACTTACACCTGAAGAACTTGCCACGTAAAACACAGGTGCTATTGACTAGAATTTATAAAGGCTGTCTCTTGACAAAGTATTTCCCACTGGAAGATCTCCAAGGTAGTTACTATTCCCAAACCACAGAAGGACGCAAATTACCGACCCATTAGTCTTCTTAGTGGTTTGGGCAAAACCTTCGAGAGAGTCATCCAGGCCCGCAATTTGGAACCACTGGTGGCAGGCGGTACAATCAGGGCAGAACAGTATGTATTCCAGCTCAAACTATCCACGGAGCTGCAACTCCTTCGTCTGGCGGAACATGTTCCCAGAAATTTCAGTGTGTCCAGTGCTACTGCAGCGGTCTTCTTAGATACTGAAAGGGCCTATAATAATGGAGGGAACAACTAATTCGGAAACTGGATGAACTGACGTCGGTACCCAATTGTTGTGTGAAACTTATAGGTAGTTTTTTGACAAACAGAAAGATGACTGTTACTGTAGAGGGTCAATCGTCTGATACCCGACTGGCGCAGGCGGGGCTGCCTCAATGATCCGTTTTATCCCCACTGTTATTTAATCTCCGTGTCAATGACATGCCAACTGTCACAGCGGTACAAATTGCGCAATTTGCCAAAGATATGACTTTTCTCACCAGCGGCAGACATATTCACGCCGACATTCGACGTCTTCAGTGTCAGCTAGATGCCACAGCCGCTTGGTGTAAGACCAATAAAACGAAACGTAATCCAGTCAAGACGACAGCCATCAATTTTAGCAAGGAACGCCCCTCTATGCCTCCCAACTTTACACTGCATGGGCCAACGGCGACTTACCTGGGAGTCCCTTTGGACAAACACTTGTTTCTCCATAAAGATGTTAACTTCTCAGGAACAAAGCTTTGGTATGGCCAAGAAACTCCTCTTTTTTTCAAGAGTACTGACCTCACTACCACTGCAAAGCTTCGATTATATGAAGGACTTATTTCAATAGTGGTACAAGTCCATTTCTGTTCATTTTGAGATACAGAGTCTTAAAGTTAAATGAGCGCTGAAAAATCTGCAGTTGATATACCAGGAATATTCAAGCATATGGCTTCTTGATAGAGATGAACCCTTCTTTGTGTTTGTTTGGATCATTAATTTCAGAAGCATTATAGGCAGAAAAGTGGAGGTAATGGACTTGTACTACTATTGAAATAAGCCCGTCATATAAGGCGGCTGTGCTCTCTAAGATACTGTATGGCAGCTCGGTCTGGGGTCTTGCCAGTGCAACAGAAACTGTCAGTCTACAAGTCTTACAAAATTTGGTATCGTTGACTTGCACGCTGCCCTCTGTATGGATACAGTATTGAAGCAGTTCTCAAACGGACGACGACCCTACACAACAAAGTAGACACTTTGTGTAACTCGGTCTACCACATAAGAGCTCTGGGCAGGACAATACCCGTCCCATGGCGTCGGAATAAGATAGCACGTTCTTTGGTACTATGGCATACTAACCAATTCCACCAACTAGCGGTATCTTACAGACCGATATGCAGGCCCTAAGAAGCTGACACCAAGCGTTTATTCATGATAAAGTGAACCCAAGCACCTAATTACCTTTCACCACGAAGTCTAAATCGTCGTCGACGATGGCACTTCGATCTTCGATTTGCAGCGCGTAAAAAAAAAGGGGGGGGAATAATACGTCAACTAAATATTTCTGACTCACAATACAGAATGCTCGGTACACTTTACCGGAACACCTCAGTAACAAAAGGGACGTATTAACTGTTCGGGCAAATATACTGTCCTGACATGCATGCTCGTTATCTGTCATACGAATGGGTCTTAAACGTCATACTCACGCCCTGTAGCTATGTTACCTGAAGCTAAATGGGTTACAGAAATGATCCTGCAGTTGAAATCCTAAGTGTGGCAAGATTGCGAACTAAGCGTAAATAAAACTTCTAAATGAGAAAACACTGTGACAAATCCCTTATGTTCAAATGGTAGGTACACCGATCATCTAAGTTTCGATGAGGTGATTATTTATTCACAAATAAAAAACACAATATACACAATGGTGGTGTTGCAAGAAGTCTGCAGGTATCGCCTCAAATAAACTGACGATAATACTGTATGTGCAGTATAGCTTGCGTATGTGCGGTTCAAGTGCTAGCATGTGCCCTCAGTCAAATGTTTATTGGAAATGCACGCAATACAAAGTCCCACAGAGCGTTAACTATTCATAAACCATTATCTAAGCCACAAAGTTAAAGTTCAATAGCTCGTTTAACACACTATACATTTCCTTAGGTATTAATAAAGTCTTTCAGGACAATCGGAAACAATTACCAAAAGCAGCAGAAATCGTACAAAGTCCTATAATGCTCACACTCTGACACCCGGAAAAGTTAAGGGTACCATCTGGCTGTCAGATTCTAAGTTCAAAACCTTAGCAACTGTACTAAGTGTCCACAAATGTTAAAGCATCGAGCAGCCAGTTTACCACCCAACTTCTGTCGCTTTACCACCGCAAATGGGATCGAAAAGACACGCACTGCATCTGCGACTGCGGCCTTTTATGGTCTCTCGACCACGTCGGGCTACAACAAATTTAACAAAATGGTCCACCAGTCAAATTAAAAGTAACATAATGAATACATGCTCAGGTAAGCGGCTCTCCCCATTCGTCCTGTTTCCGACTTCACACTATAGCCCAAGCCTATTGGTTCATTATAAATAATGACCTGTCACACACACTCACCCACCCACGCGCACACACACACACACACACACACACACACACACACGCACACACACACACACACACTCACACACATACACACACACACACACAACAACGCGGTTAACCCTTGTTACTAACACAACATGTTTAATTAGCCGTACACGCTATTACACGGCCTATTCATGAGGCGCGCCTTCCTGTGGTCTCTTCAACGATGATTCAAAAAAAAAAAAAAAAAAAAAGGCTCAAATGGCTCTGAGCACTATGGGACTTAACATCTGTGGTCATCAGTCCCCTAGAACTTAGAACTACTTAAACCTAACTAACCTAAGGACATCACACACACCCATGCCCGAGGCAGGATTCGAACCTGCGACCGTAGCGGTCACACGGTTCCAGACTGAAGCGCCTAGAACCGCACGGTCACATCGGCCGGCTAATGATGATTCAGAAAATGCAAAATCTGGGCCAGTTTCAAATCAGCTACGTCTGTGAAAGTGGATACTCAATCAAGTAATAAATAAAGTAATCAACTATACCACACGTCACACTGGAAAAAAGGGCATGGTTGTGGGTACAATACACTGCATTCACTATTGGTGTACGTTTAGCGCAATCGTTGTTCTGGCGCACTGTCATAATTGTCTGCATTTAAGTACACTATAATTTGGACTCGCCGGCCGCGGTGGTCTAGCGGTTCTAGGCGCTCAGTCCGAAACCGCGAGCTGCTACGGTCGCAGGTTCGAATCCTGCCTCGGGCATGGATGTGTGTGATGTCCTTAGGTTAGTTAGGTTTAAGTAGTTGTAAGTTCTAGGTGACTGATGGCCACAGATGTTAAGTCCCATAGTGCTCAGAGCCATTTGAACCATTTAAACCATAATTTGGACTGTGAACCGAATAACAATGCGCGATAACCAGTGCCTATCGCTAAATCCATTAGCTTGACAGCAGTTATTGATCTGTGCGTTTACTAGCTATTAATTTTGAATGGTTTATTTAACAATATTCACATAGCCATGCAGATGTAACTTGTGTAATTTTTGTGGGACAAATTCCGTTCAAGTTGCTACGCACAGGCCTCAGTGTCGTGCGAAATTGGTGTACTTGGAGTTTTGGAAGGACGTTCCCATGATTTATTATTTGATTTCTGAATTACCGGAAATAACCATTTATGCTACAGGTTGTGAAGTCAGCCAATTTTGCGACATTTATCTCAGGCGATACTTGAGTCATATTCTCTCACATTCCTTCCCTCTGGAAGAGATAACCTACTTGTACGCTAGCTGCGGTCGCTAACAGTTGAGCCCTCCGATAGGCCCTCTCTCGTCTTTATAAAACTCGCACCTGACAGCTCGGTATTGCGCGTCATCCTGCATTACCTGTACTTCGTATGGCACGTGCTTTTTTAACTTCCATATGATGTAGACGAAGTTGGCGAATGATTCCTGAGAATTCTGTTTTGCACCGTATCACAGAGTTTCCAGTAGGCATGCAGTTTGCGGCTAGAGAGGTGTGCCGCGTCATTTATAAGGGACAATCAAAAAGCTTCCTTTCGAAGGCGGCATAGTTCAGAATCGGTATGCCAATCAGGCAAAAATATCCATGAGCATTCAGGCAATCATCACACGGGCGCATCAGGTTGAAGATACCGATTTGGTAAAACACCGTGACCTGGCGCGTGAATGTGTTCGTAACTACCTGCTTCACATCCTCGTCCGACAGGTATCGTAGATCCTTCAGGGCCTTTTGTTAAGGGACTAAAGGCTTGATAATCGCATGGGGAGAGTGCGCGAGTGTGTCCCATTTGGGCTGGCGTAACTTCAGCGTTACGACGTTTGCCGTATGTGGACGTGCGTTACCATGGTGCAGCAGCATCCCTTGGCGCACCATTCAGCAACTGTGGTTGTCGACAGACAATTTGTGCCAGACACATTTATAATTCTCCGATGGATGTTTAACGGTGTTTGCCCTTCGGCAGCCATGAAAAGGACTGCATAAAGTTAATCTTGTTTGGACGCATTTGGTAACAATGTCGCCATAGATTTCGTTTCCGAATTTACCACACGCACGTCAGGAAGACACGAACGCCACAGTGATCCGTTGCCTTCACGTCGGTGCTCACAAACCCGCATCGGAGTCGCTGTAGGTTGTATATATGCTGCAACAACTAGCTCGAATGGAAACTCTCTGATCACACCTGATAGCATTATCAGGAATGCTTATTACATTATGTTCGCAGGGCTCGTTCCTGGTACTTCGGCGACTCCGTTCTCTGGTGGTGTCTTGAAAGACTGCCAATTTGATTTGATGATGTTCGACTAGTAGGAATAAATTTCAGTTTTGTCGCCGTCGCTTCTATCGTTAGATTAGTGGAGTAATTATATCATCCTAATGTTTCATGCGGTATTGACCAAGTAGGAACATTGGAAATTGCTCGTTAACCCAGCCCAATTAGCTTTTCTGACAAAGAGACACCAGAATAGAAGAATGGCTCTGAGCACTATGGGACTTAACTTCTGAGGTCATCAGTCCCCTAGAACTTAGAGACCTAACTAAGGACATCAGACACATCCATGCCCGAGGCAGGATTCGAACCTGCGACCGTAGCAGTCGCGCGATTCCAGAGTGTAGCGCATAGAACCACTCGGCCACTCCGACCGACCCCAGAATAGAAGATTTAAGGTTATAAGGTGATTACCACTGTGAGCATTAGAGGTAGTTTTATTATCTTATTTTTTATTACCTGTCGTAAGCCCAACACGCAAAAGGGGCTAAACTTTATGAATTGAATCGGCAAGTAACTCCTAAACGTAGCAACATACTACTACCATTGTAGTATTTCACGGACAAGTAACAGAAATAAATCCTGAAAAGTAATTGCTGATCACGGTTAGGAAAGAGTAATGGCTACTTTTTTCCTTCAAGTCTGTGGTGCAGTCGTCCACAGCTGTTAATGGTCGCTTCTTTGGCGTTTTTAGCTGAGGCTACAAATGCAGTCAGAGGACAGCACCAGCAGGAGTGGACTGAATGCGTTTGCAACCTCAAACTGGTCAAGCCACATTAGGCGACCATTAACAGCTGTCCGCTGCAGTGCACAACTGCCCCGCGGGGACAATGGTCAATGTACGTGTGTCTCGTGTAAGCACACACGTATTTCTCACGCCATCGATAATATTACAAGGACTGGTAACAATATTTCGTAAATCGTGCGCTCTTGTTGTTGAATTTCCACACCAGCTACCCTCTCTGTCTCGACTTTTCTGTACCTAATGAACTTTTCAGACTACAGCCACTCAACCTGAAAACAATATGCATGCAACTATGTTTTTAATAGAATGGTTTGTATATTCAAACGAATCTAATTTTGCTGAAAATAAGTGATGATGTTTGGTTGGTGGGCCGTACAACTGCGCGTCATCAGCGCCCGTACCAACTCCCACTTTTCACACAGTCCAATTTTTTCACATCCCAATTCAACCAGTGTCACGAGATGATGATGAAATGATGAGGACAACACAAACACCCAGTCGCCGGGCAGAAAAAGTCCCCTACCCGGCCGAGAATCGAACCCGAGACCCCGTGATTCAGAGGCCGCAACGCTAGCCACTTTTTTTTTGTCTCATTTTGTTCGTTTCCGTTCGTTGTATCTGCTCTGGGCGGACGTCGAAAGACACCCGTTTCAGTTCGTTGTTGCTCCACTCGCTGAGCTACTGTGCCGGCAGCCACTAGACCACGAGCTGCGGACGCTGAAAGGAAGTGAAGTAGTCTGGAAAGTCCTTTAGTGGAGATAAGATCTTTGTGATTAGCTACCTGACAATTAATTACTAAAACTTTTTGCGTATAAAACACAAACTTGGTTATTCATATTTTTAATTTTTTACTTATTTTTTAGTCAAGCCAGAACGCATGAAAACGCCACATGAAAACGCCACATGGCCGATGGCTGCCAGCGCGCGATTGTACGTTAACACGCGACGCTAGCGCCATGAAACTTTCCTACTGCTGTTTGCTGTGTTGACCTGCAGTCTGATTTTGACTTCGTAAAAGGCAAGTGTAGACTGTGCCATTCATTCTGCAATCATTTATAAATCATACGTTGCGACTTTGATGTTTATTATAAACATCACGCACTGCGAGAGCAGGTATGTTTGTATTCATATAATTAATTCCTGTTGTATTTGAACTGATTATTGTAATCCCACTTTTTTATTCACTGTCACTGACAGCTATGTACTGTTGCCACAGTAGATCAGGCTGGAAAATGAACCTGTAACGTTTGAAACTAGTCGCCTAACATAAACACAGCGACTGTTGACATAACAAAAAAATGGCTCTGAGCACTATGGGCGCGCAGTCCGGAACCGTGCGACTGCTACGGTCGCAGGTTCGAATCCTGCCTCGGGCATGGATGTGTGTGATGTCCTCAGGTTAGTTAGGTTTAAGTAGTTCTAAGTTCTAGGGGACTGATGACCACAGCTGTTAAGTCCCATAGTGCTCAGAGCCATTTGAACCAAGCCATTTGAGCACTATGGGACTTAACATCTGAGGTCGTCAGTCCCCTAGAACTTAGAACTACTGAAACCTAACTAACCTCAGGACATCACACACATCCATGCCCGAGGCAGGATTCGAACCTGCGACCGTACCGGTCGCGCGGTTCCCGACTGTAGCGCCTAGAACCGCTCGGCCACTTCGGCCGGCGTTGACACAACAGTTAATAAACGCTCGAAGAAACTGATTCGAGATACAACAAGGTTATATACCTAGGAAGAAGTATTTTATTCAGGCGTGGCTCTTAATTAAAGGCTCTGACGCGGAGCCGCCGCGAAATATACATTAAAATAAATTTCTCAAGTAACATGCTACAGAATTTAAATAACCAGAAGGCCTTTCGCATATTTTCCACACGGGTTTGAATAATACCGTCCCGCAGGATCTGGAGATTCGGCCTATGCCTGTCTTTCCAACTTGCACAAAATTTTAACGTTCCACTGCTTGCATCAAAAGGGAATGAACACAGTTGATGAAACATAGCTATTGAATCCCTGTCTCTGTATATTTCTGTTATGCTTTGACGCGTCTTTCATCGACATTGATAGAGTTTCAGACAGTTTTTTTGTTTGTGCCACTGGCTATTCTATCCACCGCTGGAAAAATTTTTGCAGGTATCTCGCCAGAGTACACTAGAGTACGGAAATGTAAGTATTAGCACCTACCGAGATTTTCACGAATGATTAAGTGCGAAAAGCGCGCGAAATATACCCCTTCCGCAAAATACGTCCCATTAACTGCGGGTAGCGTGCGTAATTGACAAGATTCTTTCTGTGAGTGTATTATGCACGAGTTTAGTGAGTTTTGCTTCCTTGCGAATAACAGCAGCGTACCATGAGTTCGAAAACAACAGAATATGAATTACCGTGAGCAATTTATGGGGCAAAATTTTGGAACATGCGGTTAGGATGAAAGTGAAGGAAGTTGGTGCGCTGAGACCCGATGTAAACATGAATAAGAACAACAGCAGCGAAAATTCAGGTAAGGGTATACACGCAATTTTAACAGAGCGCTCTACAATGTGGCTGATTAGTTGGGTTCTCTATGTCACTTAAAATGCATATTTCTATAATACGCAAGCATAAATGCGGCTAATAATAATAATGTCGTGTGACTAGGGCCTCCCGTCGGGTAGACCATTCGCCGGGTGCAAGTCTTTCGATTTGACGCCACTTCGGCGGCGACTTGCGCGTCGATGGGGATGAAACGATGACGATTAGGACAACACAACACCCAGTCCCTGAGCGGAGAAAATCTCCGACCCAGCCGGCAGTAATCGAAAACGGGCTCTTAGGATTGACATTCTGTCGCGCTGACCACTCACCTACCGGGGGCGTACAATGCGGCTAATAAGGTCTGTACATTTCCATAGCCGTTGTTCTAGTTCCTTACGTCAGCCAATCACAGCACAAGATCACTGTTTCGTCACGCAAACTCTTAAACACCGCGGTTTGGGTGTATAAAACATTAAACGGCTGAAGTTTAGAGATGAAAATGCCGAAAACTATAAGCAAGCGACGAAACTACCAGACAAAGCATTAAAGATATCTCCGAAACGCGTCCTTCAGTATGATTTTTTTGTGGTAGTATGTCGGGAAATGTTTGAGGGACAAATAAACTACCCATGGAGTTAGTTTTAGATGATAATTAGTAGTTGATTATGAAACGTAAAGAAGGTATGATACTGCACCTCCCCTCCCCTGTCCAGAAATCTTGGTTGTGGTATCAGCCTGATCAGTAGCGTAGTCTGAGGACTAGGTTACTTCCTATCGATAGATGTCGCAGCCTTCCCCAGTATGGAAACGACAAGCCACACCTGATTTTATTCAAATCCAAAATTGTTGCATTCGAGAAAGGCATATTTGATACATTATCACTACACTACACAACCACATTTGGTAAATTAAATCAAATTAAGAAGTATTATAAAAAACTATTTACTAGTTAAAAGCATTTTGAAATCGAAGCTGTTGGCAACTGGTACAAATCTTCATTTTCAAGACATCGAAAACTGTTAAGACGTTAAAGTGACTCAGTTAAGTAACTAGTTTTAAAAATATATGGATTTTTTACGCTTCATAAGACACTGAAACTGAAGAATTAACAATGTCCTTCAAATAGCTTTAATATATTACGAAGGACTTAAAACTGTATAACTCGTAATATTTACAAGAGCTGCACGAAACCCAACCTCATGTCTCACAACAACAGAAACAGATGAAAATCACGTAAAGTGCTATGGCGCTCTCTAGAGCACGTTCGTTCACGTGATTCTACGATCAGTCACTACTCTGAAACAACAACCAACGACTAGGTTCACTATCCTACAGGTACAGCGCTCTCCATGGAGTAAACTCGCGTTCTTTACGCCTCGAGAACAAAACGAGGCAGTTCTTATTCGTAGGAAGGTGCCTCCTCCACAGTTCGAGCACTGTTAATTAGCAGCTGTGCAGTTACAGCAGCTGACGGATGTGCATTGCCACGTTTACTACAGCGCTCGAGATTGCGATAGTGGCTGCTGAGAAATTTGTAATGTCGGCGGACGGGTTGAAAATATGAATGCTCTTCACGTCTGGTCCCATGCAGATAAACATACTCGGAAGCATCTGTGAATAAAAAGTTACACAACATATGTGATGTGTAAGAACAGATGATTTACCGAACTATCAGTTTAATAAGCCACGGCTGCAAAATACTAACGCGAATTCTTTACAGACGAATGGAAAAACTGGTAGAAGCCGACCTCGGGGAATATCAGTTTGGATTCCGCAGAAATTTTGGAGCACGTGAGGCAATACTGACCCTACGACTTGTCTTAGAAAATAGATTAAGGGAAGGCAAACCTACGTTTCTAGCATCTGTAGACTTAGATAAAGCTTTTGACAATGCTGACAGGAATACTCTCTTTCAAATTCTGAAAGTGGCAGGGGCAAAATACAGGGAGCGAAAGCCTATTTACAATTTGTACAGAAACCAGATGGCAGTTCTAAGAGTCGAGGGGCATGAAAGGGGAAGCAGCGGTTGGGAAGGGAGTGAGACAGGGCTGTAGCCTCTCCCCGATGTTATTCAATCTGTATATTGAGCAAACAGTGAAGGATACAAAAGAAAAATTCAAAGTAGTGTTAAAATCCACGCAGAAAAAAATAAAAAATTTGACGTTCGCTGATGACATTGTAATTCTATCAGAGACAGCAATGGACTTGAAAGAGCAGTTGAACGGAATGGACAGTGTCTTGAAAGGAGGATATAAGATGAACATCAACAAAAGCAAAACGAGGATAATGGAATGTAGTCGAATTAAATCGGGCGATGCTGAGGAAATTAGATTAGGAAATAAGACACTTAAAGTAGTAAAGCAGTTTTGCTATTTAGGGAGCAAAATAACTGATGATGGTCGAAGTAGAGAGGATATAAAATGTAGACTGGCAATGGCAAGGAAAGCGTTCTGAAGAAGAGATATTTGTTACCATCGAGTATAGATTTAAGTGTCAGGAAGTCGTTTCTGAAAGTATTTGCATGGAGTGTAGCCATGTATGGAAGTGAAACGTGGACGATAAATAGTTTGGACAAGAAGAGAATAGAAGCTTTCGAAATCTGGTGCTACAGAAGAATGCTGAAGATTAGATGGGTAGGTCACATAACTAATGAGGAGGTATTGAATAGAATTGGGGAGAAGAGGAGTTTGTGGCACAACTCGACTAGAAGAAAGGATCGCTTGGTAGGACATGTTCTGAGGCATCAAGGGATCACCAATTTAGTATTGGAGGGCAGCGTGGAGGGCAAAAATCGTAGAGGGAGACCAAGAGATGAATACGCTAAGCAGATTCAGAAGGATGTAGGCTGCAGTAGGTACTGGGTGGTGAAGGAGCTTGCACAGGATAGAGTGGCGTGGAGAACTGCCTCAAACCAGTCACAGGACTGAAGACCACACAACAACAGAACAGTTTGTTACCCCTTCACTAATTGTTTTCTTAAAGACTCCCTTCATTCTATTTACTCTGACAGCTGATTCGATATCGGGAAGTATTTCCAGCTCGTCAAATTCTAAATGTACTTTCTGAACATTTTTTTACGCACAATGTAGGAAGGTACGAATGCCACTAAATGGTGCTTTGCAAGTAAGTCTTACTCTACCAGATGGTTGGCGGTGAGCGCATTCGTTTCTTTCACTTCGATCCTATTTTTATCCACAGAGATAATATTAACAACTCTGCCTTTAGTTTCAGCAAGAACCAAGTGTACTACTTTCCCAACAGACATCGCATGAATATTACTGAAAGTACCTATTTTAGTTTCAAATACAGGGTAAACATTAAGAAAACCGACGAACTGCAGGAACGGATTCCTGCTGGAACTGTAAGAAAGAGGTGCTATGAACGTATGTCCGGAAGTGGACGGTGTGAGTGCAACGACAGCTAATCGTCACAACAGAAGTTCAAAGCGGCCTCCACGGGACGCAATGCATGCGTTCATACGTCGCATGATGGATTGCTGGTGACAGACATCTCATAATGACCCGCCAGGTTAGCCGAGCTGCCTCCTGCACTCGGCTAGGCGCGCCGGCCCCGGATAGAATCCGCCCGGCGGATTAACGACGACGGCCGGTGTGCCTGCCAGCCTGGATGTGGTTTTTAGGCGGTTTTCCACATCCCCATAGGCGAATACCTGGCTGGTCCCCACGTCCCACCTCAGTTACACGGCTCGCAGACATCTGAACACTTTCGCACTATTCCATGGATTACAGTAGTTGCAGACAGTTGGGGCACACTAATTCCGTCCCGGGGGGTACGGGGTGGCGGCAGGAAGGGCATCCAGCCACCCCTTCCACTAACATTGCCACATCCAATAACCATGCCGACCCTGCAAATCCGTGGGAAACAAGGCACAAGCAAAAGAAAAAGAAAAGAAAAAGACATCTCATAATTGTGGTGTCTGGTGCAAAAACCATCGACATAATACTTCCCATAGAGCAAAGTACACTGCCGATGATTGTTGCACTCGTTGTAAGTGATAGGGATAGTAGCGGTTGTAATACAGGATACACATAATCGCGCTTTGGCTAACACCATGTTGGCGGGCCACTTGCCTAGAGCTTGTGCTAGGGTTCGTCTCAGTATCCTGCAGAACAAAGTACTCCAGATATATTGTACGCACAGTCAGCCGCCTACCTGCACGTTCGTCTGTCTGAAAGAACCCATGATCACGCAAACGCCCAAAAAATGCCAGAAATGTTGTTTAGTGTGGTTGGTGTCTGTGAGGGTACCTGTTTTAATATAATAGCACTGCCTCTCGATCGTATCCATCTGCTTTGACATAAGCAAACACCATCTCCGCTTTTTCCCGACATGAACGCCAGACTATTCTGCTGCATACAGTACGCTGCGTCAGTCACACAGCCTGCAACACACAAGGAACACACAGCAAGTGGTCAGAGGAACCGTCATTAGTCAGTGTCATCTACTGTGACAAGGATGCATTCCCAGACACATGTTCATAGGGCCTTTTGCGGTCAGGAGTCCGTCCCTGCAGTTTCTCGGTTTTATTAGTGTTCACACTGTATACATACACTACTGACCATTAAAATTGCTACACCAAGAAGAAATGCAGACGATAAATGGGTATTAATTGGACAAATATGTTATACTAGAATTGACATGTGATTAAATTTTCATGCAATTTGGGTGCTTAGATCCTGAGAAATCAGTACGCAAAACAACCACCTCTGGCCGTAATGACGGCCTTGATACGCCTGGGCATTCCGTCAAACAGAGCTTGGATGGCATGTACAGGTACAGCTGCCCATGCAGCTTCAACACTAAACCACAGCTCATCAAGAGTAGTGACTGGAGTATTGTGACGAGCCAGTTGCTCGGCCACCATTGACGAGACGTTTTCAGTTGGTGAGAGATCTGGGGAATGTGCTGGCCAGGGCAGCAGTCGAACATTTTCTGTATCCAGAAAGGCCCGTACAGGACCTGCAACATGCGGTCGTGCATTAGCTTGCTGAAATGTATATTTTCTCAGGGATCGAATGAAGGGTAGAGCCACGGGTCGTAACACATCTGAAATGTACCGTCAATGCGAACAAGAGGTGACCTAGACGTGTAACCAATGGCACCCCATACCACCACGCCGGATGATTCGCCGGTATGACGATGACGAATACACGCTTCCAATGTGCGTTCACCGCGATGTCGCCAAATAAGGATGCGACCATCATGATGCTGTAAACAGAACCTGGATTCATCCGAAAAAATGACGTTTTGCCATTCGTGCACCCAGGTTCGTCGTCGAGTGCACCATCGCAGGTGCTCCTGGCTGTGATGCAGCGTCAAGGGTAACCGCAGCCATGGTCTCCGAGTTGATAGTCCATGCTACTGCAAACGTCGTCGAACTGTTCGCGCAGATGGTTTTTGTCTTGCAAACGTCCCCATCTGTTGACTCAGGGATCGAGACGTGGCTGCACGATCCGTTACAGCAATGCGGATAAGATGCCTGTCATCTCGACTGCTAGTGATACGAGGCCATTCGGATCCAGCACAGCGTTTCGTATTACCCTCCTGAACCCACCGATTCCATATTCTGCTAACAGTCATTGGATCTCGACCAACGCGAGCAGCAATGTCGCGATACGATAAACAATCCGACCATTATCAATGTCGGAAACGTGATGGTACGCATTTCTCCTCCTTACACGAGGCATCACAACAACGTTTCACCAGGCAATGCCGGTCGACTGCTGTTTGTGTATGAGAAATCGGTTGGAAACTTTCCCTCATGTCACCACGTTGTAGGTGTCGCCATTGGCGCCTTGTCTAAATGCTCTGAAAAGCTAATCAATTGCATATCTCAGCATCTTCTTCCTGACGGTTAAATTTCGCGCCTGTAGCACGTCATCTTCGTGATATAGCAATTTTAATGGCCAGTAGTGTACTATGCGGTGATTTGGCTTGCACCTGTCGGCGTACTAATAGCAGCACCGTCGCTCTCCCGCCATACTGTGTAGAGTTGTTTTGAACACCTTGTTTTGCAATAAATACGAGGCTATTTTCTGCAGACAACCGCTGACCCGCTACACTGGCTTGTTTCCTATTCTCAACTACTTGCTGAACTTTCTTACTGACTGCCTACTCACACTGACTCTTCACTGCACTAGCGACTGCCGTAGTAAAAGTACCTTGGTCAGAGTCCATACACTGCTAGACATGCGTACATCACCTTATTCTACGTGAAGCCACTACTCCGGTGGAGCTGTGAAATGGCAACCAGGTGCCGAAAAGTTCGATAGCAGTACAAAACGTAAACAAACACTGACAGTAGCAGTACAACGGACTGTCACGAAGGCGCTATTTATATACGCCCATACAGGCGCCAGCACATCCATTGTTCACTAGTTTGGTGACAATGACACTTGATCAGGTATCCGTTGAGCATCGACTGGGCAGACGTCGTTCGTCCATTAACCGCCACTGATATATTGATGCCCAAACGTTCGGTGCCGCCGCGCCAACGTTACAACTGAACTTTAACACCCTGTAGGCCCAAGATAAGCAGCCTGGACTGCCAGAAGCCGCCAAGTCAACTGCAGCTGACACCTGTCGTATCGTAGTGCCAGCAGCCACCGACGTAAGTCTGCCACCCGTGAAAGACACATTAGTGCAGTTATGTCGCACCCCTCCACGTGGTCTAGGGATCAATGTAAAACTGACCTTTATAGTTGTAACTCAAAAGAACATTTCCGATCAGAATACATACAATATTTCAATAATTATTTCAGTTATATCTGAAACTGATTTCTTAAGAAATACGCTAAGATTTAGCACTTATTCAACAGCTAATATACTATGGTACACAGGAAGACATTGAAGAAACAGTTAATCTTCATTTATAATAGGCAAACGCTTCACGGAGTTCTTACGGCGTCAGATTTGTCTGTCTCGAGCTTTCGAGTTCCTCTGTCCTCATAGTCAGGAGATTTTCAGGCTGGTGGGTACTTACGTCTGCTAAATTTTGTCGTAGAGGCACCATGAAGTCATGCTGCTCTCATATACCGCCAGAGATTACGTCCGTGTCCGTGATCGAAGAATATTCGTAAAGATGCTGATTTCTTTAAACAGTGGATCACCTAACTGATTTCCGTGTCTCCTTTCAGCGTCAAACACACGTTTCCATGCAGAAGTAACGGAGTAGCCACTGTCCTCGGCATCAAGCATCAGTTTCCGTCCACATCTAAGTGAGTAGCCGCTGAGTCTTTTAAAATTGTTGTTACACATTCTCATCTCAACGGCATGTTTGATGGCAGAATCCCAGGAGACGCGTGCATGGGATAATATTTTCATTTTATCGAATGTAAACATACGTTTTTTCGTGAGTCTGCGATCAACAACATCAGACTTGTCGAAATCTCGGTACTTAATGCGGTGTCACTGCCCTGTCCAACGTTCCGAAATCATTCGTACTGAATAAGCAGTGTAGCTCCCACATTCTCGAGCTGCTTTATGAATTCCAGAAACACAGAGTGACCGGGTAACTGACTGAATACCGTGTACGTTTTATGTGTTGTAACTCCGAAGAATGCAAGGAATGCGCTGGGCTGATCATCTTTTGTTTACGTTTTGTTTCTCAGAGAAGGGTAACTTAGTACTGAGACGCCCTGCTAAACCCGCACGACGGGACAGGTAGTTTAAGTAGTGGAAAGGGGCCAAAGTAAGCGGCTGTCAGTTACTGCCGAACATACAACCTTTTATTTGATCAAACATTACAAGAGCCAAGAAAATTTTAAAAAAACACACCTTTAGTTTTGGAACTTAATTAGCGGCTGAATACGCCGTACAACCTCATGCCTCAAAGACAAGACCACTTTAATTTTGAAACGGTTGAAAGACAATAACTTAAAGGTCAACCAATGTCAGAAATTTAAAAGGCAAAGCCTTATCTTAAAATAGTTTGTTAATTGGGCTGAAGCCCCAAAGATTCTGACACTTTAACAGCAAACAACTTAAATTCACAATCGGCTGAAGGGCCAACACTTAAGACTCAATAACATTAATTTTAAAAATGCTTGGCCTTACGTAAAACAGTTCTTAAATTAGGCTGAAGGGCCAAACCATCTGACGCCTTAAGGGCAAAACAACCTTAATCTTGGAAGCCATACAAGTACAAACAACAAGAACAAACAAGAAAAGGCGCCAAGAGCGCTCAGAAGTTCCGAGGGTCGGCTTGGAATTCAAACACCAATGCACGCTTAGGTGGGACAGGCAGTCAGCCCAACCATTGTCGATCCGACAACAACCCAACCGACAGACAGTCAAGGGACCCACCGACAAAATAACCTCCGTTTCACCTGACCAGCACACAACAGGGAGTTCAATGGAACAACCAATTATACATTGAGCTGTCAAACTACACACCGTGCTGGACAGCGACAACACGATGAATACACTGCCTGAATATACGTCAACGGCCATTGTAGGTAACTGGAACGTTAACGGCCACAAGGCAGAAGATTCCGCTGGTGCACTTCAATTCACACAACCAAGTACAGTTAAACTCCACCAGAGTGTGACTAAATTTGCTTGAAAACACACGATGTTGCTCGCAGGAATATTCCAACAGCCGTCAACGAACTCCAAACGACACAATGTGAACAGTCATCACTTGCTGGTAGATCAAGTCAAAACTCAACTTTTATGTCCCGGATTGGTTAGCCACGAACCTCGTAGCAATGGGAACAGCACCACACACTCCGACACTGCATAGACTCTGCCAGCAGTCCTGGCCAAACTACTCGCAGCGGAAATTTCCTCGCTGCTCCACGCCAACCGACCAACTGCCCAGGCCCGGAAATGGTGAAAAGACCAAATATATGTCGGCCGATGAGACGACCAACCGAACGACCAACCAACGGTCGTCCCGCTCCAATATCCCTCCGTCGGACAGTTCATGTGTGTCGCCAGCAGTCGGCGAGCACTGGCTGTCGACGCCTCACCGGCGCTCCGTACCCGACTTCACTGCTGCTGCGTCCCGACTGCACTGCTGGTCCGTCCTCAACTGACTGCGAGGCACTCGACGATCCGGAAATACTATCGGTCGCTCCAGAGATGGTACGACAGTGCACTTGCCGATATGCGCTGCTACTGCCGCTCACAGGCAAGTAGGGCAGGAAGTTAGTGACGCCAGTGAATGGAACAAGAAACCGAAGCGGCAGTACCGGAATATAAGATGACAAACAATAATTGGGATAAACGCGAGACGTGCACCGCCCAAATACCTCACGAAATACAGCTGTACGTCCAGTATACGTTTCTTAAATATCTCATCTCGGAATATGTCTTAGCGCTACACGTCAGGTTATCTAAAATTGCTTTCTTATGGGCTGGATGAAGAAAACTTCATACCCTCGTTGTGAGATGTAGGTCAGTGTCTGCTGACTTCCCGTAAGCAGAGTGCCCTCACCACCCATCTTAATTTCCTTCAAGAGATTATCTAAAAATGTTAATTTTTCTTCTTTCTCCATCTCGGCAGTGAACTTGATATGTATGTGCCCACTCTTCGTTTGCTCAATGTGGCCAATTCATAAAGATGTCGTTAACATAGAGAGAGAGAAGCAAGCTGGACGAAGAGGAGCTGAATTTAAAGTGTGTTCTTCGAAATGCTCCACAAAGGAATTAGCCACTGCCAGAGAAAATAGCATACCAATGGCTATTCCAACGGTCATTTCGTGAAATCTGTGGTTGTTGAAACATGGCAGAACGGTTTGATAGTCTCGGGAGAGAAACGGTATGCTAATAATTTTAATGTACCTTGCGCAGAAACTTTTGTGAAGAAAGATATCACATCCATATTGCTCACAATTTTGGTTGAATTTATTGTAATTTGTTTCGTTACATCCATAAATATTACAGAAGTATTAATATGCTGTTCAAAGCGAGCAAAAACATACTGTAAGTAATTTGGTTAGATATTTTACAAGCCTGTAGGTTGGAGAATCTGTAGCATTAATAATAGGTCACAGATAAATGCATTATTTGTCAATTAGGTCCTAAAGGACTACCCAACTAGTAACTAAAGTAAAGCATGTTAAGTTTTTCATTCTATGTAGATTTCAGTGGGCATTTTTTACTATTTGAGTGTTACTACTGATAAAGATAGTATTGGTTATTGAAAAATGCAGTAAAATACATGATAAAGTAATCTAGTAATTAATTGGGCGTTAGATCTAGTGCTACGATAAAAACAGATTTCAACTTTTCTGCATTTTTGGGTAAAGTAGAGGTAATAGTCGTCAGGAAATTTTGTTTGAAGCTAATAGCTTTCACAGTTTTTGAGTTATGATGTCTTAAATTTTGAGTGTTGAGCAGGGAAGAATCCTTCTCTGGATTCACAGTGCATAACATTCATTTTTGCTATTGCAGTTGATATCTTTGAGTCACTAAACATATTTCGGGATTCACACTGTAATATACAGGGGGACAGTTTCTCAACTACATGAAATAAAATCGTCGTAAGTTCTGAACGGTTTGCGTTTGGACATTCAAATTGCATGGTTGGCCATGGGGCATGATTGGAATCAGTAAGTGCATGCCCACACGTAGCTCACTTTCATTTGGATGGCTTCGTCAATATGCAAAATTTGAGCTTTTGGGGGACTGAGAATCCGCATTTCGCGATCGAAAAGTCTTCATTCTCAATGGGTTTGCAGTGTGCAGTGTCCAGTCACGGAATAATAGGTGTGATATTCCTCGATGGCACGGCGACCATCGCACGGCACATGAAGTTTTTGGAAGATGATTTCATCCCCATTATCCAAAATGATCCTTATTTCGACAAGATGCGGTTCATGCAAGACGGAGCTCGACCCCATCGAAGCAGGAGAGTGTTTGATGTCCTGGAGGAGCACTTTGGGGACCGCATTCTGGCTCTGGGGTAGCCAGAGGCCACTGGTATGGGCCTCGACTGGCCGGGATACTCTCCGGATATGAACACACGCGAATCCTTTTGGGGGGGGGGGGGGGCTGTGTTAAAGAAAAGGTGTACAGCAGAAACCATTGACAGCCGAAAACAACCATTCAGGAGGTCATCGACAAGATGTTCCGACACTTCAGCGGGTCAAGCAGAATTTCGCTATTCGTCTGCGCCACATCATCGCCAATGATGGCAGGCATATCTAACACGTAATAAGCTAAATTCGAATATCTGTAGTGATGTTTACATGTTGAATAAATTGTGTAAACGCCATAGTTTGTAGCTAATTTACGTTTCTTTTTCGCGTAGTTCAACAATTGTCACTCTGTCTGAACACAGATGGTTCACTCAGTGTGGTTATAAGGGAAAGATTTCCCATGATTCTGTGTAGATTAGTGTGTAGAATGCAGTTTCTGCTTTCAGCGTTGGTTATATACCTTCGAAATTAATCCTGGAGGACGTGGAAGCATTGCTTACATGCATTGACACTCTGCAGTACCGGTACCTTTGTTATACGAATAACTAATTGCTAATTTAAGTCTATGAGGATCCTTATAATGAAAAGACGTGAATAATCCGAAAGAAAGCAAGAGATAGAAAAAAAAGACTACAGCGAAGTACTATGGATATGGCATGTTTTAAAGCGAATGTCTAAACGTTCCGCAACACATATTTTGCTTCTCAAAATCGATCACCACAACTAACGAAATTTTGAGATTACCTATCAACAAACACCTGTTTTTAAATTTTTAAGTATATTAAAGCGATAAAGTACTTAAGACTGAAAATTATGAGTTTTAAAAATATGTTCCTAAAGTAATAAATTTAAAAGTCAGTGAAATATAACAATTTTCAGAGTGCTGCAGGTTATCTCATAATTTAAGGTGCTGAAGACGTTTGGCAGATGGCTAAGTGACATATAATGTATGGCAGAAAACGATTTCTGTCTGTGCTCCCGAAACGTCGTTGAGTATTTAGTACACTGAGAAATGTTGTACATAATTTTGTTTCCTTGAATTGTGTCCCTTCTACCTTTAATAAGCGGTATGTACAGTATTCTAGATTGTGTTATTGTTATTAATGAGATTCTTATATGTGCAGTACTTGAACAAAACTCAAGGGACACTGCTAAGAAAATTGGATTTTAATGTTTTCGGAACAACTCCTTTGAAAGTAGGTTAACTTCCTCTCAGGTAAACTATAATCCAATTCACAAGAGTCACAGACTGCAGAATTGCCAGTTCCGAGCAACAGTGGAGGTACGCGCATAGAGGGACTTTGCACTTGAAGAAAGTGTGTATGCTGCAACTTATGTTTCTCACCAGATTATGTAGAATTTGTCACTTGCTACTGTCTTGAGTCATGACGGCTCGCAACAAATGGAAAAAATGTAAAGTAAATAACTTGCTACCATCGCGTTTAACACTCGTCCTGGCAACGACGTTCGCAGTAGAGTGGTCGAAACGCTGCTGAACGATCATCGGCTGTCGGAGAAAGCATAACATAAGCTGCGCAGAACGAATCTAAACTAGACTGCCGACGTTCGAGACTCCAACTATACCATTAAGCACATAGTGTACTTCTGAAAGATGAGAAATTGGATTTTTTTATTATTTTATTAAATTCTATAGTCTTTCTTGATTACATTACCATGTACTTTATTAAGTTTGGAATGAAAAGCTTATACTATATACTAAATTTTAGAGTTACGGTCATCTACGCTGCCACGCCTGCAGAATTTTAATTATAGAAAACCATAGCATTTCTGCAAATGTTTTGCTTTCAGCGATCTGTTTGGAATACATTGTGTAACTTGCTAAACGTTGCTGGTTTCCTGCAACTGTATATCGTCGTCTTCGCTAGTATTTATTTTCGCTTTGGTGAAGTGTTCTGTTTATATCCCATTAAAAGTTTATTGACTAAGACCTACAGATTTTTGTGAGTCTAGATGTTCAGCAGTGTGCAATAAATGATAATAATGCCACATATCAAAAATTTTATGTAACAAGATTCAAGTCTGTACTACTGAAAAGAGTCTATGTATCAGTTCTTCAGGGATGATTCCAATTTTTGTGTTGACAATGGTGCTGTTTGTAGTGGAGCCTAAACCCTTCCCATTAGTTTGTTGTTCAGTTACTGTCAGGTAATGTACACTATCACATTGTTTATACTTTGCCACCTCCTTTGTTGAAGCAGATGCTTCGATAATCGATAAATCCGCAGCTCGTGGTCTCGCGGTCGCGTTCTTACTTCCGGAGCACGGGGTCCCGGGTTCCATTCCCGGCGGGATCAGGGATTTTCACCTGCCTCGAGATGTCTGGGTGTTTGTGTTGTCCTCATCATTTCATCATAATTCATGAAAGTGGCGAGATTGGACTGAGCAAAGGTCGGGAATTTGTACGGGCGCTGATAACCCCGCAGTTAAGCGCCCAACAAACCAAACATCATCATCGTCGATAATCAATAAGTGATAACGGAACTATGTCACACTATCCTCCTTCCTCCTCCGCAGAATTTTACACATAATGATGATTTAAATGAAGAATTCTATTGCTAGACATATATAGTTTCTTTTAAGAAATTACATGTTCATTTATGTGATATATATATATATATATATATATATATATATATATATATATATATATATATATATATATATTGTGTAGTAACATCATGCAATAAAAATAACTTAATAGTTGTTTTGGATGACGTTTGTGGAGATAAATATAATTAACATACCTTCAACAGTGAAGCAATAAGTACTAAAATACCACAATGAAGCTCAAAGATGAAGATATGTGGCAGGATGTAGACTATGCTCCAATCATGTTCTGTAGCACAGTTTGATATGACTCAAATCGTAATTCGGAATTTCCCACTAGTTGTACTTTTTAAAATTTAGGTGCAGATATTTTCTTAAGTTTATAAAAGCATTGCACTAATTAATTTTTTCTGTAAGTTGCAAATGTCTATGCCACTTTAGTAGATCTAAACTTTATTTTTGGTTGAATTAAATTGTACAGAAGTATAATTTTTAGTTACGAAAAATATAATAAAAATTGAAATGTGAGATATAATAATTTTTATTCTGGTCAATGAATTTAATGTGCAGAATTGAAAAAGTCTCGTGTCAAAGCCAACGTGTCATACATTTCTGAAAAAAATATGGTCTCCACATGTGAATTATTGGATAAAATGGTATCTGAATTTAAAGAAGCATTTTATAAAATCTTGTGCATAACTTTTTCAGTTATCATTTTTTATGAATATTGATATGTCCAAAATACTTAAAAATTCTTGCTAACAGTTCCGAAAATATTCTTCGTTAACCGTGATCAACTACAGAACTACAAGATATATGCAAAGGAAATAGTGCACAAAAGGAGCAGATACTGATTTTCACAAAATATGGAGCCGAAAAAGTACCCTGTGATCTCGATGACAAATTTTATTGGCCTAATTTTGTCTGGTACATGTTATAGTATGACGTCTTGTGTTTTCAAATTTCAAGAAAAATGAGAAACCACCGATTGTGGTAGAAATATGCCGAAACTGTTTTTGGGCAGGAACAGTGGTTCGCAAAATCAGACGGGACTCAGTCTCGTAATTTGCGAATTATCTAGAGGGTGTGGGGTACTGCTACGTACAACAGAGAAAAAAGGGTTTCTTTCTCGGTGCGGAAATAGGGTCGCGTGGTGCAGTGAAGGTGTGAGCAGCGGCCATTAATGGCGGCGAGTGCTGCGGGAGCACGCGGCAGAACAAGACGAGGGGCGAAGGTGGCAGCAGTGACGGGCCCGGGTGGTTTCCCCATTTCCTCGCTGAGCCGGCCGGCAGCGAGCCTTTACTGCGCGCCGTAAACCTGCCAGCCAAGTGCTTATTATCTGCGATGCGGTGTGTGACGTCAGACACTGTGCGCCGGGCCGCACGCTGCCGGCTGCCGCAGGCGCGAAAAATCACGCTCCGTGTGGGGCTGTGTGACTGACGGCCAGCTCGTAACCCACCACCGCTGGACCAGCGGCGCAGTAATTCGGGTGCCCAAATGCGGAAATCTATTTGTAGTCTAGAGAATTATTCGAGCAGTAACGGCGTAAACGGCCGGTTTATCTGTTAGGTGTAAGTGCATACACGCACACACACACGCACACGCAAACACACACACACACACAAACACACACACACACACACACACAAACACAAACACACACACAATTATCTTAGGTAAAACTTGTGATGTGGAGCTTCGTATTCAACAATGGCCTTTGAACGGTGTGTTCCGAAACACTTGTGCCTGCACCAGCGTTGTATTCTGTTGTCAGATTTACCAGAGATCGGTGCCTGTCCTGGATTACACAGTGGGGGATCCACCGACCTCTACGTTTTGTGATGATACGAATGTATAAAGAAATACACACTATTTTTTTTAAATCCATCTTTTATTCTACATGTTTGAAAGTTTTACAGTGCGTAGATACATCCTTTAGGAACAATATTTTCATTTCTCCACATAATTTCGAGCCCTCTCAACTGCCTTACGCCATCTTAGAACCAGCGCCTGTATATCCGCACGGTAAAATTCTGTACCAACCTGTTGGAGCCATAGTTTGGCAGCGTGCACAAGGGAGACATCATCTTCAAACCTTGTTCCAAGAAGAGAGTCTTTCAGTTTCCCAAAGAGATGCTAGTCACATGGAGCCAGGTCAGGACTGTAAGACGGATGTTTCAGTGTTGTCCATCCGAGTTTTGTGATCGCTTCCATGGTTTTTGACTGACATGTGGCCGTGTACTGTCGTGCAACAGCAAAACATCCTGCTTTTGCCGATGTGGTCGAAGACGACTCAGTCGGGCTTGAAGTTCCTTCAGTGTCGTCACATATGCATCAGAATTTATGGTGGTTCCACTTGGCATGATGTCCACAAGCAAGAGTCCTTCGGAATCGAAAAACACTGTAGCCATAACTTTTCTAGCAGAAGGTGTGGTTGTGAATTTTTTTTTTCTTGGGTGAATTTGCCGTATGCCACTCCATTGATTGCCTCTTCGTCTCTGGTGAAAAATGATGAAGCCATGTTTCATCACCTGTCACATTTCTTCCAGAAATTCATCTCCACCATTCTCGTACTGTTCCAAAACTTCGCTGCATACCGTTTTTCTTGTTTCTTTGTGAGCCACTGTCAACATCCTGGGAACCCACCTGGCACAAACATTTTTTAACGCCAACACTTTCAGTATTCTGCAAACACCTCCTTCCCCTATCCCAACGTAGCGTGACAATTCGTTCACTGTGATGCGCCTGTCAGCAGTCACCATTAGTTAACTCTCTGCACATTGGAGTGTGTGCAGTACGAGGCCTGCCGCTGCGAAGACAATCCTCAATACTGCCGTGCCCGCTTTCATCACGTAACCTGCTTGCCCACCGACTAACTGTACTGCGATCGACAGCAGCATCTCCATACACATTTTCCAACCTCTTGTGGATGTTTCCCACTGTCTCGTTTTCACAGCACAGGAATTCTATGACAGGACGTTGCTTCTGACGAACGTCAAGTGTTGCAGCCAATTTGAAGACATGCTATGACGGCGCCACTCACAGGAACAGGTTGAACTAAGTTTGAAAACAAGCGAGACGAATGTATCTACACACCGTAAAACTTTCACACATGCTGAATGAAAACTGTATTGTTTCAAAAATAGTGCACATTTCTTTTGGAGTGACCCTCGTACATGGTCGTCCAATACTGCTTGTTATTTCACCAGCCTTCTACCACTTTCCATAGGTGGTCACGACAGTAGTACGCCAACAGGCGACCAGCTTCGCCGCTTCAAAGATTCTTGTTTCCAACCGCAGCTCTACAACAATGTGCACTTTGCAAAAGCGCTTACAACAGTGGATTTCCTCATTCGCAGCCCCTATCTTCGCTATAATGACTGCCAATTAGTCTCTCTCCCGCTGACATATCTTACGCGTCACGTGCCCGGAACGCCAACAGGACGCTTTCAACCTCGCGCTGGGCAGCGATCATAATGTTTTAGCTCATCAATATGTTATTTCAAAAGTAATCGCCGTAACTGTGACACAAGACAGAAAACGCCTTCATGGAAAAATGTTTATGGAACCATGATTGTATCCTAGTTGCGCACATCTTCTTCCGAAGCAAATTAAAGGGTTACAAATCTCTTCCTTCAGGGTACCAAAACTATGCAAATCGTATGAGGAGAGATCAGGGCTGTAAGGAGCCTCATGTACTACCAAGGTTCTTTCGACTACGCTGGGAAGCCTTTACACATCCTCCACACAGTTCGGATATTTTCCATGCGATTTTCATAGTTTTGGAGCCCCGATGAAAGACATTCATGACCGTCGATTTGCTGTTTTTCCATCTGTCTCACTTTCATTTGACTCCGTGTTATACAGGGTGTTACAAAAAGGTACGGCCAAACTTTCAGGAAACATTCCTCACACACAAAGAAAGAAAATATGTTATATGAGCATGTGTCCGGAAACGCTTACTTCCCATGTTAGAACTCATTTTATTACTTCTCCTCAAATCACATTAATCATGGAATGGAAACACACAGCAACAGAACGTACCAGCGTGACTTCAAACACTCTGTTACAGGAAATGTTCAAAATGTCCTCCGTTAGCGAGGATACATGCATCCACCCTCCGTCGCATGGAATCCCTGATGCGCTGATGCAGCCCTGGAGAATGGCGTATTGTATCACAGCCGTCCACAATACGAGCACGAAGAGTCTCTACATTTGGTACCAGGGTTGCGTAGACAAGAGCTTTCAAATACCCCCATAAATGAAAGTCAAGAGGGTTGAGGTCAGGAGAGTGGGAAGGCCATGGAATTGGTCCGCCTCTACCAATCCATCCGTCACCGAATCTGTTGTTGAGAAGCGTGCGAACACTTCGACTGAAATGTGCAGGAGCTCCATCGCGCATGAACCACATGTTGTGTCGTACTTGTAAAGGCACATGTTCTAGCAGCACAGGTAGAGTATCCCGTATGAAATCATGATATCGTGCTCCATTGAGCGTAGGTGGAAGAACATGGGGCCCAATCAAGACATCACCAACAATGCCTGCCCAAACGTTCACAGAAAATCTGTGTTGATGACGTGATTGTACAATTGCGTGCGGATTCTCGTCAGCCCACACATGTTGATTGTGAAAATTTACAATTTGATCACGTTGGAATGAAGCCTCATCCGTAAAGAGAACATTTGCACTGAAATGAGGATTGACACATTGTTGGATGAACCATTCGCAGAAGTGTACCCGTGGAGGCCAATCAGCTGCTGATAGTGCCTGCACACGCTGTACATGGTACGGAAACAACTGGTTCTCCCGTAGCACTCTCCATACAGTGATGTGGTGAATGTTACCTTGTACAGCAGCATCTTCTCTGACGCTGACATTAGGGTTATCGTCAACTGCACGAAGAATTGCCTCGTCCATTGCAGGTGTCCTCGTCGTTCTAGGTCTTCCCCAGTCGCGAGTCATAGGCTGGAATGTTCCGTACTCCCTAAGACGCCGATCAATTGCTTCGAACGTCTTCCTGTCGGGACACCTTCGATCTGGAGATCTGTCTCGATACAAACGTACCGCGCCACGGCTTTTGCCCCGTGCTAATCCATACATCAAATGCGCATCTGCCGACTCTGCATTTGTAAACATTGCCCTGACTGCAAACCCACGTTCGTGATGAACACTAACCTGTTGATGCTACGTACTGATGTGCTTGATGCTAGTACTGTAGAGCAATGAGTCGCCTGTCAACACAAGCACCGAAGTCAACATTAGCTTCCTTCAATTGGGCCAACTGGCGGTGAATCGAGGAAGTACAGTACATACTGACGAAACTAAAATGAGCTCTAACATGGAAATTTTCGGACACATGTCTACATAACATCTTTTCTTTATTTGTGCGTGAGGAATGTTTCCTGAAAGTTTGGCCGTACCTTTTTGTAACACTCTGTATATTATTATTATTATTATTATTATTATTATTATTATTATTATTATTACCTGTTCCTTCTTCTTGGAGTACTAAATAAAACAGTTTTTTGTTTGTACCCTATATGTATTTCACTTGTCCATCTCCATATCTGAGTGGTCTGTGTGGCTGACTGGCATGTCGAGGTTCCGCGTTCGATGCCTGGAACTGCCAGGGATTTTTCTTAGTTGGATAACTACAATGGGGTGCACTCAGCCTTCTGATGCCAATTGACGAGGTACTCGTTCGAGTAGCAGCGCCTCCTGGTCTCCTAAGCCGACTCCTAACCACATCCACATGACAGCATTTACTGGTGGATGATACGGCAGTTGTTAGGGTCCGATTGCCCTGTTATCAGAACAGCAGAACTTACCCATTTCACTTCAATTTATTCATAAAGCATCCTCATTGACCTAAAATACATGTTTTTTTGTATGTATACACCTAATAAGTAAGCAGCCTTCCCCAGCATCACACTGGTAGCACTAACTGCACTCATCGCACAGAACATTATGACTACCTAACGTAATAGCCGATGCGTCCATGATTGGCAAGGATAAAGGCTGCAACGTGTCAAGGAGAGGCAGGTCGCTGAACGGAGTTGGTACCATATCTGCACACACGAGTCACCTAATTCCCCTTAATTTCCGGGTAGGGGGCTTGGCTTATGAGCTATGACGCCACGTTCAGTCACGTCCCAGATGCGCTCGCTCGGGTTCAGATTTGGCGAGTTGGGAGTCCAGCACATCTTTTGGAACTCGCCACTGTGTTCCTCGGACCACCCCATCACTCTCCTGGCCTTGTGACAACGCGCATTTCTTTTTTTTTTTTTTTCTTTTTTTTGTCATCAGTTTACTGACTGGTTTGATGCGGCCCGCCACGAATTCCTTTCCTGTGTTAACCTCTTCATCTCAGAGTAGCACTTGCAACCTACGTCCTCAATTATTTGCTTCACGTATTCCAATCTCTGTCTTCCTCTACAGTTTTTGCCCTCTACAGCTCCCTCTAGTACCATGGAAGTCATTCCCTCATGTCTTAGCAGATGTCCTATCATCCTGTCCCTTCTCCTTATCAGTGTTTTCCACATATCCCTTTCCTCTCCGATTCTGCGTAGAACCTCCTCATTCCTTACCTTATCAGTCCACCTAATTTTCAACATTCGTCTATAGCACCACATCTCAAATGCTTCGATTCTCTTCTGTTCCGGTTTTCCCACAGTCCATGTTTCACTACCATACAATGCTGTACTCCAGACGTACATCCTCAGAAATTTCTTCCTCAAATTAAGGCCGGTATTTGATATTAGTAGACTTCTCTTGGCCAGAAATGCCTTTTTCGCCATAGCGAGTCTGCTTTTGATGTCCTCCTTGCTTCGTCCGTCATTGGTCATTTTACTGCCTAGGTAGCAGAATTCCGTAACTTCATTGACTTCGTGACCATCAATCCTGATGTTAAGTTTCTCGCTGTTCTCATTTCTACTACTTCTCATTACCTTCGTCTTTCTCCGATCTACTCTCAAACCATAGTGTGTACTCATTAGACTGTTCATTCCGTTCAGCAGATCATTTAATTCTTCTTCCCTTTCACCCAGGATAGCAATGTTATCAGCGAATCGTATCATTGATATCCTTTCACCTTGTATTTTAATTCCACTCCTGAACCTTTCTTTTATTTCCATCATTGCTTCCTCGATGTACTGATTGAAGAGTAGGGGCGAAAGGCTACAGCCTTGTCTTACACCCTTCTTAATATGAGCACGTCGTTCTTGATCGTCGACTCTTATTATTCCCTCTTGGTTGTTGTACATATTGTATATGACCCGTCTCTCCCTATAGCTTACCCCTACCTTTTTCAGAATCTCGAACAGCTTGCACCATTTTATATTGTCGAACGCTTTTTCCAGGTCGACAAATCCTATGAAAGTGTCTTGATTTTTCTTTAGCCTTGCTTCCATTATTAGCCGTAACGTCAGAATTGCCTCTCTCGTCCCTTTACTTTTCCTAAAGCCAAACTGATCGTCATGTGTCGATGATGCTTTTCCGAAAGTCGGATGGTATATCGCCAGACTCATATATTCTACACACCAACGTGAATAGTCGTTTTGTTGCCACTTCCCCCAATGATTTTAGAAATTCTGATGGAATGTTTCTATCCCTTCTGCCTTATTTGACCGTAAGTCCTCCAAAGCTCTTTTAAATTCCGATTCTAATACTGGATCCCCTATCTCTTCTAAATCGACTGCTGTTTCTTCTTCTATCACATCAGACAAATCTTCACCCTCATAGAGGCTTTCAATGTATTCTTTCCACCTATCTGCTCTCTCCTCTGCATTTAACAGTGGAATTCCCGTTGCACTCTTAATGTAACCACCGTTGCTTTTAATGTCACCAAAGGTTGTTTTGACTTTCCTGTATGCTGAGTCTGTCCTTCCGACAATCATATCTTTTTCGATGTCTTCACAATTTTCCTGCAGCCATTTCGTCTTAGCTTCCCTGCACTTCCTATTTATTTCATTCCTCAGCGACTTGTATTTCTGTATTCCTGATTTTCCCGGAACATGTTTGTACTTTCTCCTTTCATCAATCAACTGAAGTATTTCTTTTGTTACCCATGGTTTCTTCGCAGCTACCTTCTTTGTACCTATGTTTTCCTTCCCAACTTCTGTGATGGCCCTATTTAGAGATGTCCATTCCTCTTCAACTGTACTGCCTACTGCGCTATTCCTTATTGCTGTATCTATAGCGTTAGAGAACTTCAAACGTATCTCGTCATTCCTTAGAACTTCCGTATCCCACTTCTTTGGGTATTGATTCTTCCTGACTAATGCCTTGAACTTCAGCCTACTCTTCATCACTACTATATTGTGATCTGAGTCTACATCTGCTCCTGTGTACGCCTTACAATCCAGTATCTGATTTCGGAATCTCTGTCTGACCATGATGTAATCTAATTGAAATCTTCCCGTATCTCCCGGCCTTTTCCAAGTATACCTCCTCTTCTTGTGATTCTTGAACAGGGTATTCGCTATTACTAGCTGAAACTTGTTACAGAACTCCATTAGTCTTTCTCCTCTTTCATTCCTTGTCCCAAGCCCATATTCTCCTGTAACCTTTTCTTCTACTCCTTCCCTTACAACTGCATTCCAGTCGCCCATGACTATTAGATTTTCGTCCCCCTTTACATACTGCATTACCCTTTCAATATCCTCAAACACTTTCTCTATCTGTTCATCTTCAGCTTGCGACGTCGGCATGTATACCTGAACTATCGTTGTCGGTGTTGGTCTGCTGTCGATTCTGATTAGAACAACGCGGTTACTGAACTGTTCACAGTAACACACCCTCTGCCCTACCTTCCTATTCATAACGAATCCTACACCTGTTATACCATTTTCTGCTGCTGTTGATATTACCTGATACTCATCTGACCAGAAATCCTTGTCTTCCTTCCACTTCACTTCACTGACCCCTACTATATCTAGATTGAGCCTTTGCATTTCCCTTTTCAGATTTTCTAGTTTCCCTACCACGCGCATCATCTTGTTGAAAAACGCCACTGCCGTAGGGGACCACTACCGTTATGAAGAAGGTGTGTGCATAATGAAACGAGTGTAAGATACTCCTTGGCCCTCATGGTGACTTGCACGAGTTCCACAGGCGCCTATGGATACCCACGTGAGTGGAACATAATGCAGTCGTCGCCAGCTTGTCTCCATCCCGCAGTACAGGTTTCAAGGAGCTGTTCGCATGGAAGACGACGGATTCGACCCCTCTCATCACCATAATAAAGAAGATATCGGGATTCATCAGACGATGCAACGTTCTGCCACTGCGCCACCCTCCAGTGCCGATGGTCACCTGACCACTTCAGTCGTAGTTGCTGACGTCGTGGTGTTTATAGTAGCACATGCATGGGTTGCGAGCTGTTGAGGCCCATCGTTGGCAGTGTACGGTGCACTGTCGGTTCAGACACACTTGTACTCTACCCAGAATTAAAATCTGATGTTAGTTCCGCCACAGTTCACCGCCTGACCTGTTTTACCAGTCTGCCCAGCCTGCGACGTCCAACATATGTAATGAAGGGTGCCCGCCCATTCCCACGACGACTGGACGTGGTTTCACCTTGGTTTCGCCACGTGTTGAGGACAATTACAACACTCCCCCAGACGTGTCAGATCAGCTGTTGGCTGAAGCTAACGAGGATGGCAGCAGACCTCCTAGACGAGTGGCGAGACGACAAGATCTGAAGTTGACTAACATGAAGTGGAAGAAGCAGAAGAAGAACAA
The DNA here is from genome assembly GCF_021461385.2 of Schistocerca piceifrons. NCBI lineage: Eukaryota > Metazoa > Arthropoda > Insecta > Orthoptera > Acrididae > Schistocerca > Schistocerca piceifrons. The sequence continues at coordinate 65,102,299 of NC_060142.1, forward strand.
GTAAAGTGATTACTGTGCAAGAGCCGCGTTTCTCGACACATGCTCAATCTGAATGGCTGGGCTCCGAATCTTCTGAACTTCAACCAGTGAAAACACTCGTCAGAGAGCGCAGGTCCTCTCCTCTGGGCTTTGTTTTAATTGGTTAATCAATGAGTTCCTTTCTGCCATTCTCTTCTGAAAAAGTTTTTCCTCGCTATTCAAAAATGGCTCAAATGGCTCTGAGCACTATGGGACTTAACAGCTATGCTCATCAGTCCCCTAGAACTTAGAACTACTTAAACCTAACTAACCTAAGGACATCACACAACACCCAGTCATCACGAAGCTTAGAAAATCCCTGACCCCGCCGGGAATCGAACCCGGGAACCCGGGCACGGGAAGCGAGAACGCTACCGCACGACCACGAGCTGCGGACCCTCGCTATTCCTGTCTCTCTCTTCGGCCAGTGAGGCAACTCCTCTCCGGCACTGCTATGCTTCTTTGGCACTCTGGATGACGTTTCGATGAACTAGTGTCCATAGAAACTTCCCGGCAGATTAAAACTGTATGCCGGACCGAGACTCGATCTCGGGAATTTGCCTTTCGCGGGCAAGTGCTGTACCAACTGAGCTACCCAAGCACGACTCACGCCACGTCCTCACAGCTTTGCTTCTGCCAGTGTCTCGTCTCCTACCTTCGAAACTTTACAGAAGCTCTCCTGCGAACCCTGCAGAACTAGCACTCCTGAAAGAAAGGATATTGCGGAGACATGGCTTAGCCACAGCCCGGGGGATGTTTCCAGAATGAAATTTTCACTCTGCAGCGGAGTGTGCGCTGATATGAAACTTTCTGCCAGATTAAAACTGTGTGCCGGACCGAGACTCGAACTCGGGACCTTTGCCTTTCGCGGGCGAGTGGAAGGTAGGAGACGAGATACTGCCAGAAGTAAAGCTGTGAGGACGGGCCGTGAGGCGTGCTTGAGTAGCTCAGTTGGTAGAGCACTTGCCCGCGAAAGGCAAAGGTCCCGCGTTCGAGTCTCGGTCCGGCACACAGTTTTAATCTGCCAGAAAGTTTCATATCAGCGCACACTCCGCTGCAGAGTGAAAATCTCATTTTAGTGTCCATAGGTCTTACATCCTTAAAGCAATTTTTTGTTTGTTTTGTTTTGTGAGAGCTACTCTTTCGGCGATATGTCACTGTTTTCAAACACCTAAATTGGGGCTCTGTTTTCACCTGCAAGATAGCGATCTCCAGTGTCAGTCCCAGAAGTCAACTTTCCACATTCAACTCATAATAGTAGCTTTTGCTAAAAATTGCTTCACACTCTACCTCGTAAAAAATTTGCGTGAGTCGTCGCTACAGGACGTTCGTTCTAACTGTTGTCCACCTGCACAGTGGTGCCACGAGGTGCCTCAAAGCCTTGTGTTGGGCCCGGATGTGGCGGCGACTGCCTCCCCTCGCCGGCCTACTTAGGACTCAGCAGGTCCCTGACAGTTCCAGCTATCAGCTCTGCACCCCTGTCACCTAGTGTGCTTCCAAACTACTCCCTTGTTTCCTAGCAGCACGCAAGTATGTTTTACATTATTACGTAAATTGAGAATCACACCTACATTTAATATCAGTTGATTTCTCTAAATGTATCACGGCACTGCACTGAACATTTATTTCAATGTTGTGCAGTGGCAGTTGAATTTAGTGAAACTAAACCTCTAATTGTTGTTGTTTATAGGTCCCCTAACACTGACTTCATAGCATTTCTGCTCAAGCTAGAGAGGATTCTTGATTTACTTTGTAGGAAGTATCAGAAATTAGTTATATGTGGTGACTTCAGTATACATTTTGTATGTGATGGTGCAAGAAAGAGGATGTTAGTAGATCTCCTAAATTCATATGATCTTATGCAGACTGAGTTTTTTCCAACTAGGTTGCAGGGAAACAGTAGCACAGCCATAGACAATATTTTTATTCATCTTTCATTACTAGGCGGGCATTCTGTTAGTAAAAGAGTAAATGGCCTTTCAGACCATGATGCGCAAATATTAACACTAAAACGCTTTTGTATTCAAACAAATGTCACATATAATTACAAACTATGTAGAAAACTTAATCCAACAGCAATAGAGAGTTTTTTTAAACCTCGTCAAGGAACAAGAATGGCAAGATTTTTACAGAGCCGATAACATAGATGACAAATATAATGCTTTACTTAACACCTTTCTCATGCTCTTTGAGAGATGCTTTCCATTAGAACGTTCTAAACGGGGTACTAGCAGTAAAGGGCGCCCCAGGTGGCTGACTAGTGGGATAAGGATAGCATGTAGAAGTAATCGCAATCAAGCTGTAGTAGCCCATTACAAACAATACTGTAAGGTGCTTAAAAATGTTATTAGGAAGGCAAAGAGTATGTAGTATGCAAATAGAATAGCTAATTCGCATTATAAAATTAAAAGCATGTGGTCAGTTGTGAATGAGATGTCTGGTCAGCAGCACAAGGTCGACGATATAAAGTCAGTTCGTAGTAAAAATATTTCTGTTACTGATAAAACAGATATATGTACACCATTTAACAATCATTTTCTGAGCATTGGTTGTGAATTAAATAAAAATTTAGTTCGTACAGAAAATCATATAACTCTCTTAGCAAATGCCTTTTCGAGAATGATGTCTGAAATACTTATCTGTGATACAGACAAGAAAGAGATTGAGTCAATAATTAAATCACTGAAGACTAAGCACTTTCATGGATATGATGGAGCGCCTAGCATAATATTAAATTACTGTGCTGCACATGTTAGTCCTGTATTTAGCCATGTCTGTAATTTTTCCTTTAGAAATGGTCAGTTTCCTGATCGGTTAAAGTACTCAGCAGTAAAACTGCTTTATAAAAAGGGTGAAAGGGATAATGTAGACAATTTTAGACCTATTTCTATGTCATCAGTGTTTGCTAAAGCTATTGAAAAGGCTGCGTATGTAAGGATAATTGATCATCTTATATCCACGATTTGCTATCAAATGTACAGTTTGGCTTTAGAAGTCGTTTAACTGAAAATGCTATATTTTCTTTTCTCTGTGAGGTTCTGGATGGGTTAAACAAAATGTTTCTAATGCTGTGCATATTTTTTGATTTAACTAAGGCGTTTGATTGTGTTGATCACAAAATATTGCTCCAGAAGTTGGACCATTACGGAATACGGGAATTTGCTCACAATTGTTTCATATCTTACTTTAGCAACAGACAGCAAAACTTCATTATTCACAGGCTTGAGAATGGCTGTGATGTGGAGTCTGAGTGGGGTACAGTCAAGTGGGGGTGCCCCAAGGATCAGTGTTGGGGCCACTCCTGTTCCTTGTTTAAATAGATGATATGTCCTCTAGTACTACAGGTAACTCTAAAATATTTCTGTTTGCTGGTAGTAAAGGATGTTGTGTGAAACACTGACTTGGTTTCAAATAGTGCAGTTCGTGACATAAGTTCATGGCTTGTAGAAAATAAACCAACGCTAAATCACAGTAAGACTCAGTTCTTACTGTTTCTAACACACAATTCAACGAAAGCTCACGTTTTAATTTCACACAATGGGCATGTGATCAGTAAAACTGAACAGTTCAAATTTCTAGGTGTTCAGATAGATAGTAAACTGTCGCGGGAAGCCCACATTCAGGATCTTGTTCTAAGACTTACTGCTGCCATTTTTACTGTTCGACCGGTATCTGAAGTGAGTGATCGTTCGACACGAAAATTAGTCTACTTTACTGATTTTTATTGGCTTATGTCATATGGAATTATACACTCCTGGAAATTGAAATAAGAACACCGTGAATTCATTGTCCCAGGAAGGGGAAACTTTATTGACACATTCCTGGGGTCAGATACATCACATGATCACACTGACAGAACCACAGGCACATAGACACAGGCAACAGAGCATGCACAATGTCGGCACTAGTACAGTGTATATCCACCTTTCGCAGCAATGCAGGCTGCTATTCTCCCATGGAGACGATCGTAGAGATGCTGGATGTAGTCCTGTGGAACGGCTTGCCATGCCATCTCCACCTGGCGCCTCAGTTGGACCAGCGTTCATGCTGGACGTGCAGACCGCGTGAGACGACGCTTCATCCAGTCCCAAACATGCTCAATGGGGACAGATCCGGAGATCTTGCTGGCCAGGGTAGTTGACTTACACCTTCTAGAGCACGGGATACATGCGGACGTGCATTGTCCTGTTGGAACAGCAAGTTCCCTTGCCGGTCTAGGAATGGTAGAACGATGGGTTCGATGACGGTTTGGATGTACCGTGCACTATTCAGTGTCCCCTCGACGATCACCAGTGGTGTACGGCCAGTGTAGGAGATCGCTCCCCACACCATGATGCCGGGTGTTGGCCCTGTGTGCCTCGGTCGTATGCAGTTCTGATTGTGGCGCTCACCTGCCCGGCGCCAAACACGTATACGACCATCATTGGCACCAAGACAGAAGCGACTCTCATCGCTGAAGACGACACGTCTCCATTCGTCCCTCCATTCACGCCTGTCGCGACACCACTGGAGGCGGGCTGCACGATGTTGGGGCGTGAGCGGAAGACGGCCTAACGGTGTGCGGGACCGTAGCCTAGCTTCATGGAGACGGTTGCGAATGGTCTTCGCCGATACCCCAGGAGCAACAGTGTCCCTAATTTGCTGGGAAGTGGCGGTGCGGTCCCCTACGGCACTGCGTAGGATCCTACGGTCTTGGCGTGCATCCGTGCGTCGCTGCCGTCCGGTCCCAGGTCGACGGAGCAAGTATGGTGGGTCTGACACACCGGTGTCAATGTGTTCTTTTTTCCATTTCCAGGAGTGTATTTTTGGGTAACTCTTCTCATTCTAAAAGGATATTTTTGGCTCAGAAACGGGCGTTTTGGGCAAGAAGTGGTGTAAATTCAAGAACCTCTTGTCGACCCCTGTTCACGACTTTGAGTATTTTGGCATTGGCTTCACAATACACAATTTCCTTACTGTCTTTTCTTTTTAACAGTATCAGCTTATTCCCAAGAATAAGCAGCTTTCACTCAGTTAATACTCGGCAGAAATCAAACCTGCATTTGGATCGGACTTCCTTAACTCTTGTGCAGAACGATGTTGTGTATACTGCTGCATCCATTTTCAGTAAGCTAGCATTAGAATTAAAAAACCTTAGCAGTAATCCACGCGCTTTCAAATCGAAACTGAAGAGTTTCCACATGGGTCACTCCTATTCTTTCGAGCAGTTCCTTGAAAAATTAAGCTGATTCTTGTTGTATTGTTGATTGCGTTTACTTAAACTATTGTCCTGACTTTCTTCAGGTTAATAAATATTTTATTTTTATCTGTTATTACTATTATCTTGTAATTTCATGTACTGATACGTTCCATGACCTTGGAGATTTACTCCTCAGTTTGGTTTTACGGAACTTGACGTGTAAATAAATAAATAAAGCTCGAGGTTGCTCTCTACTAATAATTTATGCTAATTTAAATATGTTGCACGACTGTTCCGAAAAACTGTCCCGTGACACCAACCTTCTGAGAACAGTTTGTGCCAGTGAAAAAACTCACTCATTTGACATAGCTTTATCACCAACCACCTATTTAAGTCAGCCATAATCGTCACACTACTATGCAACATTGTCCTCTACAACAAAGGCTCTAAAGAAAAGTGAATCCGAGAGAAAGAGGTAACCATGGCTGCGAGAGCTACGAAAGCATTGAGGTTAACTACATTGCGTAAGTAACCTCGTCCTGGCTGACTGTGCAGTAAGAGGCACGGAATAACGGGCATGGAATTTCAATTTTACTGCCTGGTATCGCATAGTGTTCTTTTCTATTTTATTTATGGACTGCATGGGTAAAAATCTATAAGCCACATTTCTAAAATTTTACTATCGTCGTCTTTATGTTACATGCATATTCAAGGAAGTGATATGCAGAGTGTTTGAAAAAAGTGTCAGGTATTGGTGAAAAGTAGGTGAAGAGCTCCTATACAATGTAAGTTTTCACGGTCGGTACACTTAAAACTTCCGGGCTGGTAGGCAGTGGTCGAAGTATAAAACTCTCCCTTGACGTTTCGTCTCCGACTGCGGGAGACATCTTCGGAGGTACAGCTGCGAACTGCTCCTATAGTTATACGTCTGGAAACTAATACTGATGAAGATTCGCATTTCTTCACAGTCTGTGTTTCGTTTACAGAAAATCATGCTTCACAAGCGATGGCATAGCAAGTTACGAAATGCATATGCGAACAGATGCAACTGAGCAATCGGGATGGTGAGGTGGTGAGAGGGGGGAAAGTTTGGGCTGGGTGAGGCACCAGAATCGTTTCAGTATTAATATATGAGCAGCAACTGTTGGTGACAGACTGGCAGGGCCACAAACTTAAGAAGTACCGTATAGCACAGATTTCTGTGTGATGAACCACCAGGGTTGTTGCACATTGTCTGCCTTGCAGAAAGATGTAGCACAAGCCCTTTTTCCATGGATCGTGGAACAGTGTCTCGCTGTAAGGATTCATGCGCAGTGGGTTGGTCAAATAGATGCGGTAGCATGGATTCCCCATTCACCGCACCTGAATCCATCGGACTTCAGACTGTGGGGACGCTTAAAGGCATTGATCTATGTCCAATCCATGACAATGAGCAGACTTTGCAGGGTCGTGTGACACAGTACGGACGGAGCCACGGGTGTTGATAGGGTACATGATTTATTGCGATAGGGGCAGAAGGATGCGTTCGGATGCTTGATAACCACAGGCTCCACTGCCTAGTGTGTGTACTATTACGTAAGAGACAGGTGGGAATGACAGGTCAGATTGGTCCACATCTGAAGAAGTACTGCTTTCTTGTATTACCGACCAATACCACCACCTGTACGTGACACTCTGCTTTTCTTGGTCACAGCTCGATTTTTTCGAAGTGATGATGAAAGCCTCACGACTTCTCGCACATCTACACTCTACCACACACTCTGCTCTCTGTGTATAAGGGAACTTAAGGTGCAGATCTCCTGGTCCTTTCGCGAATGGAAGAACGACTGGCAAGCAGCCTACATGGTGATTGGTAGAGGTATAATCAGGAAACCAAGTTTTATGTTACTTAAGTCTCTTGAAGTAAAAGAAGGGACTTGGATAATTACAGACCAAAATCCTTTGCTGTACAGTTCTTGAATGTATTCTACGCTCGAATACAAGAAATTTCTTTGAGATAGAGATTGAGAGACGCATTTAAAAAGCATCGCTCGTCGGAAGCCCAATTTGCTCTTTGCTCGCATGTATCGTGTGAACGATAGATGAATCGCGCCTGGTACATTTCATATTCCTAGACACGTGATACAGTGTTCCGCTGCAGGAACGTACGAGCATACGAGCAGGTTCCAAAATATGTCAGTGCCTCGAAAACTTCTGAAGTGATAGAACCCAGTAGGTTTTCCTCGAAGGCGAGTGTTCATCAGACACAAGGACATCGTCGGGAGCGCCGCACAGTTGTGTGACAGGACCGCTGTTGACCTCTATATGCATAAATTAACGAACATGACAATGCTTCGCTATTTCTAAATATTTATGGAAATTAGACATCCTAACCTGGCGAATGCCCGACAATTGTGTCAGGACGTACATCTTGGGTCCTCGATGCAGCTGCGCCCAATTTGAAGTTATGGAACTCTAAGTTATACTAAATCATATAGAATATCAATGAAAGGAATCTCAAAAAGCTCTTGACCGAATTACTTCAAATTTTGCATTATATTCTAATAAACATTCAGGCATACACAGGCTATATATCAAAAGAAAGAAAAAGGTACCGTTTTCCCGTTAAAATTAAGTGCGACAAAAAAAAAAAAATGCTGTACTGTGCAGTGAGTGCTGTGAAAATGCATGGTTTTGTTTTCTTTCTGTTAGGAAAGACGTATTTACGGTTCATCGGGTTTTCATCAGAATAGTACTACACAGTCAAAAACTCCAAAACTTCATAAATTTTACCATTTTCCAGATTAAAACTATGTGAAGTAATGTCATGAATCTACCCTATCACCACAGACCCAACAGCTGTAAAGCTCTCACTCAGACCGTGTACACCAATGATGATAACCCATTTACACACACTGACGAGCCAAACATTGTGACCACCAACTGAAAAGCGTGTTGGTCCATGTCTGGAAGACAGGTCAGTAGTAATTCTGCATGCCATGCATTCGAGAAGTACGCAAAAGGTTCCCAGAAGTTTGTGGCACCAGATGCCTACGTTTCCTGTAATTTAAAGGCGATTGGTCTCTGTGCGTGGAGCTGGCGTCTGGTACCGACGCAGTCGGGTTTCATCGGATTCACACGTGCCGAATTTGATGGCCAAGACGTTAACTTGAGTTCACCATCATGCTCCTCAAATTATTGCAGCATGATTCTGGCCTTTTGATACGGACATTTATGCTGCTGGAAGATGCCATCAGTGTTGAGGAGGACATCAAACAAAAGGGGTTACGGACGGTCACTAATAACGCACACGTAGTCCACATCTGACATGATGCCTCATATTACTACCGCAGGTGCCATAGAAGCCCAGGTGAATGGGCCCCAGAACGTTATACCGATCCCATCGGCCAGCGTCTGTGGTGTGCTGCACGTTTCGAGCAGCCATTCAACTGGATGACGGTGTATCTGCATACGACCATCGACATGGGTTAACACTAAAAGGGATTCATCCGACCAGATGACGCGATTCCATTGATGTGTGCTACAATATTGACGATCCCGTGCCCGCTGTAATCATAACTGCCAGCCGGGGTGGCCCAGCGGTTCTGGGCGCTACAGTCACGAGCCGCGCGACCGCTACGGTCGCTGGTTCGAATCCTGCCTTGGGCTTGGATGTGTGTGATGTCCTTAGGTTAATTAGGTTTAAGTAGTTCTACGTTCTAGGGGCTGATGACCTCAGAAGTTAGGTCCCATAGTGCTCAGAGCCATTTGAAGCATTTGAGCCAAACATAACTGACGTTGTTGTTTTGTCAACATGGGAGCACGTAGGGGTCCTCTGCAGCGTAACACGATGTTAACAGTGTGCACTGGACGGTCAGCTCCAAAACACGTGTCTCTGCGCCAGCAATGTACTCTGTTCCAGCATTCTTCAACTGCTTTCCACAGATGCACGACAGCAGCACGGGAGCAGCGGACCAGCTTCGCCGTTTCCTAGATGCTCGCTCCCAGGCACTGGGCCGCGACAATCTGGCTTTTGTCAAAGTTGCTTAAGTCAGCGGATTTCCGCATTTGCACTTCTTATCGGCGCTAGAATGAATCCCCACTCCTTACTTTGTAAATTTTTTGATTGCCCATTCGTCTCTCCTCCATTCCCAAGCTTAGCTTGCCGATTCGCGTGCCCTTGGCGCCACCAAGCAGTATATGTCAGCGGATTTCCGCATTTGCATTTCTTATCAGCGCTAGAATGAATCCCCACTCCTTACGTTGTAAATTTTTTGATTCCCCATTCGTCTCTCCTCCACTCACAAGCTTAGCTCGCCGCGTCGCGTGCCCTCGGCGCCACCAAGCAGTATATGTCAGCGGATTTCCGCATTTGCATTTCTTATCAGCGCTAGAATGAATCCCCACTCCTTACTTTGTAAATTTTTTGATTCCCCATTCGTCTCTCCTCCACTCACTAGCATAGCTTGCCACGTCGCGTGCCCTCGGCGCCACCAAGCAGTATATGTCAGCGGATTTCCGCATTTGCATTTCTTATCAGCGCTAGAATGAATCCCCACTCCTTACTTTGTAAATTTTTTGATTCCCCATTCGTCTCTCCTCCACCAAGCAGTATATGTCTGCGGATTTCCGCATTTGCATTTCATATCGGCGCTAGAATGAATCCCCACTCCTTACTTTCAAAGTTGCTTAAGTCAGCGGATTTCTGCATTTGCATTTCTTATCGGCGCTAGAATGAATCCCCACTCCTTACGATGTAAATTTTTTGATTCCCCATTCGTCTTTCCTCCACTCACAAGCTTAGCTCGCCGCGTCGCGTGCCCTCGGCGCCACCAAGCAGTATATGTCAGCGGATTTCCGCATTTGCATTTCTTATCAGCGCTAGAATGAATCCCCACTCCTTACTTTGTAAATTTTTTGATTCCCCATTCGTCACTCCTCCACCAAGCAGTATATGTCAGCGGATTTCCGTATTTGCATTTCATATCGGCGCTAGAATGAATCCCCACTCCTTACGTTCAAAGTTGCTTAAGTCAGCGGATTTCCGAATTTGCATTTGTTATCGGCGCTAGAATTAATCCCCACTCCTTACGATGTAAATTTTTTGATTCCCCATTCGTCTTTCCTCCACTCACAAGCTTAGCTCGCCGCGTCGCGTGCCCTCGGCGCCACCAAGCAGTATATGTCAGCGGATTTCCGCATTTGCATTTCTTATCGGCGCTAGAATGAATCCCCACTCCTTACTTTGTAAATTTTTTGATTCCCCATTCGTCTCTCCTCCACCAAGCAGTATATGTCAGCGGATTTCCGCATTTGCATTTCATATTGGCGCTAGAATGAATCCCCACTCCTTACTTTCAAAGTTGCTTAAGTCAGCGGATTTCCGAATTTGCATTTCTTATCGGCGCTAGAATGAATCCCCACTCCTTACGATGTAAATTTTTTGATTCCCCATTCGTCTTTCCTCCACTCACAAGCTTAGCTCGCCGCGTCGCGTGCCCTCGGCGCCACCAAGCAGTATATGTCAGCGGATTTCCGCATTTGCATTTCTTATCGGCGCTAGAATGAATCCCCACTCCTTACTTTGTAAATTTTTTGATTCCCCATTCGTCTCTCCTCCACCAAGCAGTATATGTCAGCGGATTTCCGCATTTGCATTTCATATCGGCGCTAGAATGAATCCCCACTCCTTACTTTCAAAGTTGCTTAAGTCAGCGGATTTCCGCATTTGCATTTCTTATCGGCGCTAGAATGAATCCCCACTCCTTACGATGTAAATTTTTTGATTCCCCATTCGTCTTTCCTCCACTCACAAGCTTAGCTCGCCGCGTCGCGTGCCCTCGGCGCCACCAAGCAGTATATGTCAGCGGATTTCCGCATTTGCATTTCTTATCAGTGCTAGAATGAATCCCCACTCCTTACGTTGTAAATTTTTTGATTCCCCATTCGTCTCTCCTCCACTCACAAGCATAGCTTGCCGCGTCGCGTGCCCTCGGCGCCACCAAGCAGTATATGTCAGCGGATTTCCGCATTTGCATTTCTTATCAGCGCTAGAATGAATCCCCACTCCTTACTTTGTAAATTTTTTGATTCCCCATTCGTCTCTCCTCCACCAAGCAGTATATGTCAGCGGATTTCCGCATTTGCATTTCATATCGGCGCTAGAATGAATCCCCACTCCTTACTTTCAAAGTTGCTTAAGTCAGCGGATTTCCGCATTTGCATTTCTTATCGGCGCTAGAATGAATCCCCACTCCTTACGATGTAAATTTTTTGATTCCCCATTCGTCTTTCCTCCACTCACAAGCTTAGCTCGCCGCGTCGCGTGCCCTCGGCGCCACCAAGCAGTATATGTCAGCGGATTTCCGCATTTGCATTTCTTATCAGCGCTAGAATGAATCCCCACTCCTTACTTTGTAAATTTTTTGATTCCCCATTCGTCTCTCCTCCACCAAGCAGTATATGTCAGCGGATTTCCGCATTTGCATTTCATATCGGCGCTAGAATGAATCCCCACTCCTTACTTTCAAAGTTGCTTAAGTCAGCGGATTTCCGAATTTGCATTTCTTATCGGCGCTAGAATGAATCCCCACTCCTTACGATGTAAATTTTTTGATTCCCCATTCGTCTTTCCTCCACTCACAAGCCTAGCTCGCCGCGTCGCGTGCCCTCGGCGCCACCAAGCAGTATATGTCAGCGGATTTCCGCATTTGCATTTCTTATCGGCGCTAGAATGAATCCCCACTCCTTACGTTGTAAATTTTTTGATTCCCCATTCGTCTCTCCTCCACTCACAAGCATAGCTTGCCACGTCGCGTGCCCTCGGCGCCACCAAGCAGTGTATGTCAGCGGATTTCCGCATTTGCATTTCTTATCAGCGCTAGAATGAATCCCCACTCCTTACTTTGTAAATTTTTTGATTCCCCATTCGTCTCTCCTCCACCAAGCAGTATATGTCAGCGGATTTCCGCATTTTCATTTCTTATCGGCGATAGGATGAATCCCCACTCCTTACTTTGTAAATTTTTTGATTCCCCATTCGTCTCCCTCCACTCACAAGCTTAGCTCGCTGGGTCGCGTGCCCTCGGCGCCACCAAGCAGTATATGTCAGCGGATTGCAGCATTTGCATTTCTTATCGGCGCTAGAATCAATCCCCACTCCTTTCTTTGTAAATTTTTTGATTCCGCATTCGTCTCTCCTCCATTCCCAAGCTTAGCTTGCCGCGTCGCGTGCCCTCGGCGCCACCAAGCGGAATATTACAGCCTTCCCCATTCGTCTCTCCTCCACTCACAAGCTTAGCTTGCTGCATCGCGTGTCCTCGGCGCCACTAAACGGCATATTACAGCCTTGTGATGGGCAGTGGCAAGCTTAGCTTGCCGCATCGCGTGCCCTCGGCGCCACCAAGCAGTATATATCAGCGGATTTCCGCATTTGCATTTCTTATCGGCGCTAGAATGAATCCCCACTCCTTACTTTGTAAATTTTTTGATTCCCCATTCGTCTCTCCTCCACTCACAAGCCTAGCTCGCTGCGTCTCGTGCCCTCGGCGCCACAAAGCAGTTTATGTCAGCGGATTTCCGCATTTGCATTTCTTATCGGCGCTAGATGAATCCCCACTCCTCACGTTGTAAATTTTTTGATTCCCCATTCGTCTCTCCTCCACCAAGCAGTATATGTCAGCGGATTTCCGCATTTTCATTTCTTATCGGCGCTAGAATGAATACCCACTCTTTACTTTCAAAATTGCTTGAGTCAGCGGATTTCCGCATTTGCATTTCTTATCGGCGCTAGAATGAATCCCCACTACTTACTTTGTAAATTTTTTGATTCCCCATTCGTCTCTCCTCCACTCACAAGCTTAGCTTGCCGCGTCGCGTGCCCTCGTCGCCACCAAGCAGTATATGTCAGCGGATTTGCGCATTTTCATTTCTTATGGGCGCTAGAATGAATCCCCAATCCTTACTTTGTAAATTTTCTGATTCCCCATTCGTCTCTCCTCCACCAAGCAGTATATGTCAGCGGATATCCGCATTTGCATTTCTTATCGGCGCTAGAATGAATCCCCACTCCTTACTTTGTAAATTTTTTGATTCCCATTCGTCTCTCCTCCACTCACAAGGTTAGCTCGCTGCGTCCTGTGCCCTCGGCGATACCAAGTAGCATATGTCAGCGGATTTCCGCATTTTCATTTCTTATCGGCGCTAGAATGAATCCCCACTCCTTACTTTCTAAGTTGCTTAAGTCAGCGGATTTCCGCATTTGCATTTCTTATCGGCACGAGAATGAATCCCCATTACTTACTTTGTAAATTTCTTGATTCCCCATTCGTCTCTCCTCCATTCCCAAGCTTAGCTTGCCGCGTCGCGTGCCCTCGGCGCCACCAAGCAGTATATATCAGCGGATTTCCGCATTTGCATTCGTTATCGGCGCTAGAATGAATCCCCACTCCTTACTTTGTAAATTTTTTGATTCCCCATTCTTCTCTCGTCCACCAAGCAGTATATGTCAGCGGATTTCCGCATTTGCATTTCTTATCGGCGCTAGAATGAATCCCCACTCCGTACTTTGTAAATTTTTTGATACCCCATTCGTCTCTCCTCCACTCACAAGCTTAGCTTGCCAATCGCGTGCCCTCGGCCCCACCAAGCAGTATGTGTCAGCGGATTTCCGCATTTGCATTTCTTATCGGCGCTAGATGAATCCCCACTCCTTACGCTGTAAATTTTTTGATACCCCATTCGTCTCTCCTCCACTCACATGCTTAGCTTGCCGCGTCGCGTGCCCTTGGCGCCACCAAGCAGTATATGTCAGCGGATTTCCGCATTCGCATTTCTTATCGGCGCTAGAGTGAATGCCCATTCCTTACTTTCAAAAATGCTTAAGTCAGCGGATTTCCGCATTTGCATTTCTTATCGGCGCTAGAATGAATCCCCACTCCTTACTTTGTAAATTTTTTGATTCGCTATTCGTCTCTCCTCCATTCCCAAGCTTAGCTCGCCGCGTCGCGGGCCCTCGGCGCCATCAAGCAGTATATGTCAGCGGATTTCCGCATTTGCATTTCTTTTCGGCGCTAGAATGAATCCCCACTCCTTACTTTGTAAATTTTTTGATTCCCCATTCGTCTCTCCTCCACTCACAAGGTTTGCTCGCTGCGTCCTGTGCCCTCTTCGCCACCAAGCAGTATATGTCAGCGGATTTCCGCATTCGCATTTCTTATTGGCGCTAGAATCTATCGCCACCTCTTACTTTGTAAATTTTTTGATTCCGCATTCGTCTCTCCTCCACTCACAAGGTTAGCTCGCTGCGTCCTATGCCCTTGGCGCCACCAAGCAGTATATGTCAGCGGATTCCCGCATTTCCATTTCTTATCGGCGCTAGAGTGAATGCCCATTCCTTACTTTCAAAAATGCTTAAGTCAGCGGATTTCCGCATTTGCATTTCTTATCGGCGCTAGAATGAATCCCCACTCCTTACTTTGTAAATTTTTTGATTCGCCATTCGTCTCTCCTCCATTCCCAAGCTTAGTTCGCCGCGTCGCGGGCCCTCGGCGCCATCAAGCAGTATATGTCAGCGGATTCCCGCATTTGCATTTCTTATCGGCGCTAGATGAATCCCCACTCCTTACGTTGTAAATTTTTTGATTCCCCATTCGTCTCTCCTCCACTCACATGCTTAGCTTGCCGCCTTGCGTGCCCTCGGCGCCACCAAGCAGTACATGTCAGCGGATTTCCGCATTTACTATTCTTATCGGCGTTAGAATGAATCCCCACTCCTTACTTTGTAAATTTTTTCATTTCCCATTCGTCTCTCCTCCACCAAGCAGCATATGTCAGCGGAATTCCGCATTTGCATTTCTTATCGGCGCTAGATTGATCCGCCACCTCTTACTTTGTAAATTTTTTGATTCCGCATTCGTCTCTCCTCCACTCACAAGGTTAGCTCGCTGCGTCCTGTGCCCTCTTCGCCACCAAGCAGTATATGTCAGCGGGTTTCCGCATTTGCATTTCTTATCGGCGCTAGAATGAATCACCACTCCTTACGTCCAAAGTTGCTTAAGTCAGCAGATTTCCGCATTTGCATTTCTTATCGGCGCGAGAATGAATCCTCACTACTTTGTAAATTTTTTGATTCCCCATTCGTGTCTCCTCCACTCACAAGCTTAGCTTGCCGCGTCGCGATCCTTCGGCCCCACCAAGCAGTATATGTCAGCGGATTTCCGCATTTGCATTTCTTATCGGCGCTAGAATGAATCCAAACTCCTTACTTTGTAAATTTTTTGATTCCCCATTCGTCTCTTCTCCACTCACAAGCTTAGCTTGCCGAGTCGCGTACCCTCGGCGCCACCAAGCGGTATATTACAGCCATGTGATGGGCAGTGGCAAGCTTAGCTTGCCGCGTTGCGTGCCCTCGGCGCCACCAAGCAGTATATGTCGGCGGATTTCCGCATTTCCATTTCCTATCGGCGCTAGAATGAATCCCCACTCCTTACTTTCAAAGTTGCTTAAGTCAGCGGATTTCCGCATTTGCATTTCTTATCGGCGCTGGAATGAATCCCCACTCCTTACGATGGAAATTTTTATGATTTTAAATTAGTCTCCCCTCCACTCACAAGCTTAGCTCGCCGCATCGCGTATCCTCGGCGCCACCAAGCAGTATATGTCAGCGGATTTCCCCATTTGCATTTCTTATCGGCGCTAGAATGAATCCCCACTCCTTACTTTGTAAATTTTTTGATTCCCCATTCGTCTCTCCTCCACCAAGCGGTATATGTCAGCGGATTTCCGCATTTGCATTTCTTATCGGCGCTAGAATGAATCCCTACTCCTTATTATTTAAATTTTTTGATTCCCCATTCGTCTCTCATCCACTCACAGGCTTAGCTCGCCGCGTCGCGTGCCCTCGGCGCCACCAAGCAGTATATGTCAGCGGATTTCCGCATTTCCATTTCTTATCGGCGCTAGAATGAATCCCCACTCCTTACTTTGTAAATTTTTTGATTGTCCATTCATCTCTCCTCCACTCACAAGCTTAGCTTGCCGCGTCGCGTGCCCTCGGCGCCACCAAGCGGTGTATTACAGCCTTTCCCATTCGTCTCTCCTCCACTCACAAGCTTAGCTTGCCGCGTCGCGTGCCCTCGGCGCCACCAAGCAGGATATGACAGCGGATTTCCGCATTTGCATTTCTTATCGGCGCTAGAATCAATCCCCACTCTTTACCTTGTAAATTTTTTGATTCCCCATTCGTTTCTCCTCCACCAAGCTGTATATGTCAGCGCATTTCCGCATTTGGGTTTCTTATCGGCGCTAGAATGAATCCCTACTCCTTAGTTTGTAAATTTTTTGATTCCCCATTTGTCTCTCCTCCACTCACAAGCTTAGCTTGCTGCATCGCGTGCCCTCGGCGCCACCAAGCGGTATATAATAGCCTTCCCCATTCGTCTCCCTTCCACTCACAAGCTTAGCTTGCCGCGTCGCGTGCCCTCGGCGCCACCAAGCAGTATATGTCAGCGGATTTCCGCATTTGCATTTCTCATTGGCGCTAGAATGAATCCCCACTCCTTACTTTGTAAATTTTTTGATTCCCCACTCGTCTCTCCTCCACTCACAAGGTTACCTCGCTGCATCCTGTTCCTTTGGCGCCACCAAGCAGTGTATGTCAGCGGATTTCCGCATTTGCATTTCTTATCAGCGATAGAATGAATCCCCACTCCTTACTTTGTAAATTTTTTGATTTCCCATTCGTCTCTCCTTCATTCCCAAGCTTAGCTTGCCGTGTCGCGTGACCTCGGCGCCACCAAGCAATATAAGTCAGCGTATTTCCGCATTTGCATTTCTTACCGGCGCTAGAAATAATCCCCACTCCTTACTTTCAAAGTTGCTTAAGTCAGCGGATTTCCGCATTTGCATTTCTTATCGGCGCTAGAATGAATCCCCACTACTTACGATGGAAATTTTTGTGACTCCCCATTAGTCTCGCCTCCACTCACAAGCTTAGCTCGCCGCGACGCGTGCCCTCGGCGCCACCAAGCAGCATTTGTCAGCGGATTTCCGGATTTGCTTTTCTTATCGGCGCTAGAATGAATCCCCACTCCTTACTTTGTAAATTTTTTGATTCCCCATTCGTCTCTCTTCCACCAAGCAGTATATGACAGCGGATTTCCGCATTTGCATTTCCTATCGGCGCTACATTAAATCCCTACTCCTTATTTTTTAAAATTTTTGATTCCCCATTCGTCTCTCCTACACTCACAAGCATAGCTTGCCACGTCGCGTGGCCTCGGCGCCACCAAGCAGTATATGTCAGCGGATTTCCGCATTTGCATTTCTTATCAGCGCTAGAATGGATCCCCACTCCTTACTTTGTAAATTTTTTGATTCCCCATTCGTCTCTCCTCCACCAAGCAGTATATGTCAGCGGATTTCCGCATTTGCATTTCTTATCGGCGATAGGATGAATCCCCACTCCTTACTTTGTAAATTTTTTGATTCCCCATTCGTCTCTCCTCCACTCACAAGCTTAGCTCGCTGGGTCGCGTGCCCTCGGCGCCACCAAGCAGTATATGTCAGCGGATTGCAGCATTTGCATTTCTTATCGGCGCTAGAATCAATCCCCACTCCTTTCTTTGTAAATTTTTTGATTCCCCATTCGTTTCTCCTCCATTCCCAAGCTTAGCTTGCCGCGTCGCGTGCCCTCGGCGCCACCAAGCAGTATATGTCAGCGGATTTCCGCATTTGCATTTCTTATCGGCGCTAGAATGAATCCACACTCCTTACTTTCAAAGTTGCTTAAGTCAGCGGATTTCTGCATTTGCATTTCTTATCGGCGCTAGAATGAATCCCCACTCCTTACGATGTAAATTTTTTGATTCCCCATTCGTCTCTCCTCCACCAAGCAGTATATGTCAGCGGATTTCCGCATTTGCATTTCTTATCGCCGCTAGAATGAATCCCTACTCCTTACTTTGTAAATTATTTGATTCCCCATTCGTCTCTCCTCCAGTCACAAGCTTAGCTTGCCGCGTCGCGTGCCCTCAGCGCCACCAAGCGGTATATTACAGCCTTCCCCATTCGTCTCACCTCCACTCACAAGCTTAGCTTGCCGCATCGCGTGTCCTCGGCGCCACCAAACGGCATATTACAGCCTTGTGATGGGCAGTGGCAAGCTTAGCTTGTGGCGTCGCGTGCCCTCGGCGCCACCAAGCAGTATATATCAGCGGATTTCCGCATTTGCAGTTCTTATCGGCGCTAGAATGAATCCCCACTCCTTACTTTGTAAATTTTTTGATTCCCCATTCGTCTCTCCTCCACCAAACAGTATATGTCAGCGGATTTCCGCATTTGCATTTCTTATCGGCGCTAGAATGAATCCCCACTCCTCACTTTGTAAATTTTTTGATTCCCCATTCATCTCTCCTCCACCAAGCAGAATATGTCAGCGGATTTCCGCATTTGCATATCTTTTCGGCGCAAGAATGAATCCCTACTCCTTACGATGTAAATTTTTTGATTCCCATTCGTCTCTCCTCCACTCACAAGCTTAGCTCGCCGCGTCGCGAACCCTTGGCGCCACCAAGCAGTATATGTCAGCGAATTTGCGCATTTTCATTTCTTATGGGCGCTAGAATGAATCCCCAATCCTTACATTGTAAATTTTCTGATACCCCATTCGTCTCTCCTCCACCAAGCAGTATATGTCAGCGGATATCAGCATTTGCATTTCTTATCGGCGCTAGAATGAATCCCCACTCCTTACTTTGTAAATTTTTTGATACCCATTCGTCTCTCCTCCACTCACAAGGTTTGCTCGCTGCGTCCTGTGCCCTCGGCGATACCAAGCAGCATATGTCAGCGGATTTCCGCATTTTCATTTCTTATCGGCGCTAGAATGAATCCCCACTCCTTACTTTGTAAGTTGCTTAAGTCAGCGGATTTCCGCATTTCCATTTCTTATCGGCACGAGAATGAATCCCCATTACTTACTTTGTAAATTTCTTGATTCCCCATTCGTCTCTCCTCCATTCCCAAGCTTAGCTTGCCGCGTCGCGTGCCCTCGGCGCCACCAAGCAGTATATATCAGCGAATTTCCGCATTTGCATTTCTTATCGGCGCTAGAATTAGTTCCCACTCCTTACTTTGTAAATTTTTCGATACCCCATTCGTCTCTCCTCCACTCACAAGCTTAGCTTGCCGCGTCGCGTACCCTTGGCGCCACCAAGCAGTATATATCAGCGAATTTCCGCATTTGCATTTCTTATCGGCGCTAGAATGAATCCCCACTCCCTACTTTGTAAATTTTTTGATTCCCATTCGTCTCTCCTCCACTCACAAGCTTAGCTCGCTGCGTCCTGTGCCCTCGGCGATACCAAGCAGCATATGTCAGCGGATTTCCGCATTTTCATTTCTTATCGGCGCTAGAATGAATCCCCACTCCTTACTTTGTAAGTTGCTTAAGTCAGCGGATTTCCGCATTTCCATTTCTTATCGGCACGAGAATGAATCCCCATTACTTACTTTGTAAATTTCTTGATACCCCATTCGTCTCTCTCCATTCCCAAGCTTAGCTTGCCGCGTCGCGTGCCCTCGGCGCCACCAAGCAGTATATATCAGCGAATTTCCGCATTTGCATTTCTTATCGGCGCTAGAATGAGTTCCCACTCCTTACTTTGTAAATTTTTTGATACCCCATTCGTCTCTCCTCCACTCAAAAGCTTAGCTTGCCGCGTCGCGTGCCCTCGGCGCCACCAAGCAGTATATATCAGCGAATTTCCGCATTTGCATTTCTTATCGGCGCTAGAATGAGTCCCCACTTCTTACTTTGTAAATTTTTTGATACCCCATTCGTCTCTCCTCCACTCACAAGCTTAGCTTGCCGCGTCGCGTACCCTTGGCGCCACCAAGCAGTATATATCAGCGAATTTCCGCATTTGCATTTCTTATCGGCGCTAGAATGAGTCCCCACTCCTTACTTTGTAAATTTTTTGATTCCTCATTCGTCTCTTCTCCACTCACAAGCTTAGCTTGCCGTGTCGCGTACCCTTGGCGCCACCAAGCAGTATATGTCAGCGAATTTGCGCATTTTCATTTCTTATGGGCGCTAGAATGAATCCCCAATCCTTACTTTGTAAATTTTCTGATACCCCATTCGTCTCTCCTCCACCAAGCAGTATATGTCAGCGGATATCAGCATTTGCATTTCTTATCGGCGCTAGAATGAATCCCCACTCCTTACTTTGTAAATTTTTTGATTCCCATTCGTCTCTCCTCCACTCACAAGGTTAGCTCGCTGCGTCCTGTGCCCTCGGCGATACCAAGCAGCATATGTCAGCGGATTTCCGCATTTTCATTTCTTATCGGCGCTAGAATGAATCCCCACTCCTTACTTTGTAAGTTGCTTAAGTCAGCGGATTTCCGCATTTCCATTTCTTATCGGCACGAGAATGAATCCCCATTACTTACTTTGTAAATTTCTTGATACCCCATTCGTCTCTCTCCATTCCCATGCTTAGCTTGCCGCGTCGCGTGCCCTCGGCGCCACCAAGCAGTATATATCAGCGAATTTCCGCATTTGCATTTCTTATCGGCGCTAGAATGAGTTCCCACTCCTTACTTTGTAAATTTTTTGATACCCCATTCGTCTCTCCTCCACTCACAAGCTTAGCTTGCCGCGTCGCGTGCCCTCGGCGCCACCAAGCAGTATATATCAGCGAATTTCCGCATTTGCATTTCTTATCGGCGCTAGAATGAGTCCCCACTCCTTACTTTGTAAATTTTTCGATACCCCATTCGTCTCTCCTCCATTCCCAAGCTTAGCTTGCCGCGTCGCGAACCCTTGGCGCCACCAAGCAGTATATGTCAGCGAATTTGCGCATTTTCATTTCTTATGGGCGCTAGAATGAATCCCCAATCCTTACGTTGTAAATTTTCTGATACCCCATTCGTCTCTCCTCCACCAAGCAGTATATGTCAGCGGATATCAGAATTTGCATTTCTTATCGGCGCTAGAATGAATCCCCACTCCTTACTTTGTAAATTTTTTGATTCCCATTCGTCTCTCCTCCACTCACAAGGTTAGCTCGCTGCGTCCTGTGCCCTCGGCGATACCAAGCAGCATATGTCAGCGGATTTCCGCATTTTCATTTCTTATCGGCGCTAGAATGAATCCCCACTCCTTACTTTGTAAGTTGCTTAAGTCAGCGGATTTCCGCATTTCCATTTCTTATCGGCACGAGAATGAATCCCCATTACTTACTTTGTAAATTTTTTAATTCCTCATTCGTCTCTTCTCCACTCACAAGCTTAGCTTGCCGCGTCTCGTACCCTTGGCGCCACCAAGCAGTATATATCAGCGAATTTCCGCATTTGCATTTCTTATCGGCGCTAGAATGAGTCCCCACTCCTTACTTTGTAAATTTTTTGATTCCTCATTCGTCTCTTCTCCACTCACAAGCTTAGCTTGCCGCGTCGCGTACCCTTGGCGCCACCAAGCAGTATATATCAGCGAATTTCCGCATTTGCATTTCTTATCGGCGCTAGAATGAGTCCCCACTCCTTACTTTGTAAATTTTTTGATTCCTCATTCGTCTCTTCTCCACTCACAAGCTTAGCTTGCCGCGTCGCGTACCCTTGGCGCCACCAAGCAGTATATATCAGCGAATTTCCGCATTTGCATTCCTTATCGGCGCTAGAATGAGTCCCCACTCCTTACTTTGTAAATTTTTTGATTCCTCATTCGTCTCTTCTCCACTCACAAGCTTAGCTTGCTGCGTCGCGTACCCTTGGCGCCACCAAGCAGTATATATCAGCGAATTTCCGCATTTGCATTTCTTATCGGCGCTAGAATGAGTCCCCACTCCTTACTTTGTAAATTTTTTGATTCCTCATTCGTCTCTTCTCCACTCACAAGCTTAGCTTCCCGCGTCGCGTACCCTTGGCGCCACCAAGCATTATATATCAGCGAATTTCCGCATTTGCATTTCTTATCGGCGCTAGAATGAGTCCCCACTCTTTACTTTGTAAATTTTTTGATTCCTCATTCGTCTCTTCTCCACTCACAAGCTTAGCTTGCCGCGTCGCGTACCCTTGGCGCCACCAAGCAGTATATATCAGCGAATTTCCGCATTTGCATTTCTTATCGGCGCTAGAATGAGTCCCCACTCCTTACTTTGTAAATTTTTTGATTCCTCATTCGTCTCTTCTCCACTCACAAGCTTAGCTTGCCGCGTCGCGTACCCTTGGCGCCACCAAGCAGTATATATCAGCGAATTTCCGCATTTGCATTTCTTATCGGCGCTAGAATGAGTCCCCACTCCTTACTTTGTAAATTTTTTGATTCCTCATTCGTCTCTTCTCCACTCACAAGCTTAGCTTGCCGCGTCGCGTACCCTTGGCGCCACCAAGCAGTATATATCAGCGAATTTCCGCATTTGCATTTCTTATCGGCGCTAGAATGAGTCCCCACTCCTTACTTTGTAAATTTTTTGATTCCTCATTCGTCTCTTCTCCACTCACAAGCTTAGCTTGCCGCGTCGCGTACCCTTGGCGCCACCAAGCAGTATATATCAGCGAATTTCCGCATTTGCATTTCTTATCGGCGCTAGAATGAGTCCCCACTCCTTACTTTGTAAATTTTTTGATTCCTCATTCGTCTCTTCTCCACTCACAAGCTTAGCTTGCCGCGTCGCGTACCCTTGGCGCCACCAAGCAGTATATATCAGCGAATTTCCGCATTTGCATTTCTTATCGGCGCTAGAATGAGTCCCCACTCCTTACTTTGTAAATTTTTTGATACCCCATTCGTCTCTCCTCCACTCACAAGCTTAGCTTGCCGCGTCGCGTACCCTTGGCGCCACCAAGCAGTATATATCAGCGAATTTCCGCATTTGCATTTCTTATCGGCGCTAGAATGAGTCCCCACTCCTTACTTTGTAAATTTTTTGATACCCCATTCGTCTCTCCTCCACTCACAAGCTTAGCTTGCCGCGTCGCGTACCCTTGGCGCCACCAAGCAGTATATATCAGCGAATTTCCGCATTTGCATTTCTTATCGGCGCTAGAATGAGTCCCCACTCCTTACTTTGTAAATTTTTTGATTCCTCATTCGTCTCTTCTCCACTCACAAGCTTAGCTTGCCGCGTCGCGTACCCTTGGCGCCACCAAGCAGTATATATCAGCGAATTTCCGCATTTGCATTTCTTATCGGCGCTAGAATGAGTCCCCACTCCTTACTTTGAAAATTTTTTGATTCCTCATTCGTCTCTTCTCCACTCACAAGCTTAGCTTGCCGCGTCGCGTACCCTTGGCGCCACCAAGCAGTATATATCGGCGAATTTCCGCATTTGCATTTCTTATCGGCGCTAGAATGAGTCCCCACTCCTTACTTTGTAAATTTTTTGATACCCCATTCGCCTCTCCTCCACTCACAAGCTTAGCTTGCCGCGTCGCGTACCCTTGGCGCCACCAAGCAGTATATATCAGCGAATTTCCGCATTTGTATTTCTTATCGGCGCTAGAATGAGTCCCCACTCCTTACTTTGTAAATTTTTTGATTCCTCATTCGTCTCTTCTCCACTCACAAGCTTAGCTTGCCGCGTCGCGTACCCTTGGCGCCACCAAGCAGTATATATCAGCGAATTTCCGCATTTGCATTTCTTATCGGCGCTAGAATGAGTCCCCACTCCTTACTTTGTAAATTTTTTGATTCCTCATTCGTCTCTTCTCCACTCACAAGCTTAGCTTGCCGCGTCGCGTACCCTTGGCGCCACCAAGCAGTATATATCAGCGAATTTCCGCATTTGCATTTCTTATCGGCGCTAGAATGAGTCCCCACTCCTTACTTTGTAAATTTTTTGATTCCTCATTCGTCTCTTGTCCACTCACAAGCTTAGCTTGCCGCGTCGCGTACCCTTGGCGCCACCAAGCAGTATATATCAGCGGATTTCCGCATTTGCATTTCTTATCGGCGCTAGAATGAATCCCCACTTCTTACTTTGTAAATTTTTTGATACCCCATTCGTCTCTCCTCCACTCACAAGCTTAGCTTGCCGCGTCGCGTACCCTTGGCGACACCAAGCAGTATATATCAGCGAATTTAAGCATTTGCATTTCTTATCGGCGCTAGAATGAGTCCCCACTTCTTACTATGTAAATTTTTTGATACCCCATTCGTCTCTCCTCCACTCACAAGCTTAGCTTGACGCGTCGCGTACCCTTGGCGCCACCAAGCAGTATATATCAGCGGATTTCCGCATTTGCATTTCTTATCGGCGCTAGAATGAATCCCCACTCTTTACTCTGTAAATTTTTTGATACCCCATTCGTCTCTCCTCCACTCACAAGCTTAGCTTGCCGCGTCGCGTACCCTTGGCGCCACCAAGCAGTATATATCAGCGAATTTCCGCATTTGCATTTCTTATCGGTGCTAGAATGAGTCCCCACTCCTTACTTTGTAAATTTTTTGATTCCTCATTCGTCTCTTCTCCACTCACAAGCTTAGCTTGCCGCGTCGCGTACCCTTGGCGCCACCAAGCAGTATATATCAGCGGATTTCCGCATTTGCATTTCTTATCGGCGCTAGAATGAATCCCCACTCCTTACTTTGTAAATTTTTTGATACCCCATTCGTCTCTCCTCCACTCACAAGCTTAGCTTGCCGCGTCGCGTACCCTTGGCGCCACCAAGCAGTATATATCAGCGGATTTCCGCATTTGCATTTCTTATCGGCGCTAGAATGAATCCCCACTTCTTACTTTGTAAATTTTTTGATTCCCCATTCGTCTCTCCTCCACTCACAAGCTTAGCTTGCCGCGTCGCGTACCCTTGGCGCCACCAAGCAGTATATATCAGCGGATTTCCGCATTTGCATTTCTTATCGGCGCTAGAATGAATCCCCACTCCTTACTTTGTAAATTTTTTGATACCCCATTCGTCTCTCCTCCACTCACAAGCTTAGCTTGCCGCGTCGCGTACCCTTGGCGCCACCAAGCAGTATATATCAGCGGATTTCCGCATTTGCATTTCTTATCGGCGCTAGAATGAATCCCCACTTCTTACTTTGTAAATTTTTTGATTCCCCATTCGTCTCTCCTCCACTCACAAGCTTAGCTTGCCGCGTCGCGTACCCTTGGCGCCACCAAGCAGTATATATCAGCGGATTTCCGCATTTGCATTTCTTATCGGCGCTAGAATGAATCCCCACTTCTTACTTTGTAAATTTTTTGATTCCCCATTCGTCTCTCCTCCACTCACAAGCTTAGCTTGCCGCGTCGCGTACCCTTGGCGCCACCAAGCAGTATATATCAGCGGATTTCCGCATTTGCATTTCTTATCGGCGCTAGAATGAATCCCCACTTCTTACTTTGTAAATTTTTTGATTCCCCATTCGTCTCTCCTCCACTCACAAGCTTAGCTTGCCGCGTCGCGTACCCTTGGCGCCACCAAGCAGTATATATCAGCGGATTTCCGCATTTGCATTTCTTATCGGTGCTAGAATGAGTCCCCACTCCTTACTTTGTAAATTTTTTGATACCCCATTCGTCTCTTCTCCACTCACAAGCTTAGCTTGCCGCGTCGCGTACCCTTGGCGCCACCAAGCAGTATATATCAGCGGATTTCCGCATTTGCATTTCTTATCGGCGCTAGAATGAATCCCCACTCCTTACTTTGTAAATTTTTTGATACCCCATTCGTCTCTCCTCCACTCACAAGCTTAGCTTGCCGCGTCGCGTACCCTTGGCGCCACCAAGCAGTATATATCAGCGGATTTCCGCATTTGCATTTCTTATCGGCGCTAGAATGAATCCCCACTTCTTACTTTGTAAATTTTTTGATTCCCCATTCGTCTCTCCTCCACTCACAAGCTTAGCTTGCCGCGTCGCGTACCCTTGGCGCCACCAAGCAGTATATATCAGCGGATTTCCGCATTTGCATTTCTTATCGGCGCTAGAATGAATCCCCACTTCTTACTTTGTAAATTTTTTGATTCCCCATTCGTCTCTCCTCCACTCACAAGCTTAGCTTGACGCGTCGCGTACCCTTGGCGCCACCAAGCAGTATATATCAGCGGATTTCCGCATTTTCATTTCTTATCGGCGCTAGAATGAATCCCCACTTCTTACTTTGTAAATTTTTTGATTCCCCATTCGTCTCTCCTCCACTCACAAGCTTAGCTTGCCGCGTCGCGTACCCTTGGCGCCACCAAGCAGTATATATCAGCGGATTTCCGCATTTGCATTTCTTATCGGCGCTAGAATGAATCCCCACTTCTTACTTTGTAAATTTTTTGATTCCCCATTCGTCTCTCCTCCACTCACAAGCTTAGCTTGCCGCGTCGCGTACCCTTGGCGCCACCAAGCAGTATATATCAGCGGATTTCCGCATTTGCATTTCTTATCGGCGCTAGAATGAATCCCCACTTCTTACTTTGTAAATTTTTTGATTCCCCATTCGTCTCTCCTCCACTCACAAGCTTAGCTTGCCGCGTCGCGTACCCTTGGCGCCACCAAGCAGTATATATCAGCGGATTTCCGCATTTGCATTTCTTATCGGCGCTAGAATGAATCCCCACTTCTTACTTTGTAAATTTTTTGATTCCCCATTCGTCTCTCCTCCACTCACAAGCTTAGCTTGCCGCGTCGCGTACCCTTGGCGCCACCAAGCAGTATATATCAGCGGATTTCCGCATTTGCATTTTTTATCGGCGCTAGAATGAATCCCCACTTCTTACTTTGTAAATTTTTTGATTCCCCATTCGTCTCTCCTCCACTCACAAGCTTAGCTTGCCGCGTCGCGTACCCTTGGCGCCACCAAGCAGTATATATCAGCGGATTTCCGCATTTGCATTTCTTATCGGCGCTAGAATGAATCCCCACTTCTTACTTTGTAAATTTTTTGATTCCCCATTCGTCTCTCCTCCACTCACAAGCTTAGCTTGCCGCGTCGCGTACCCTTGGCGCCACCAAGCAGTATATATCAGCGGATTTCCGCATTTGCATTTCTTATCGGCGCTAGAATGAGTCCCCACTCCTTACTTTGTAAATTTTTTGATTCCTCATTCGTCTCTTCTCCACTCACAAGCTTAGCTTGCCGCGTCGCGTACCCTTGGCGCCACCAAGCAGTATATATCAGCGAATTTCCGCATTTGCATTTCTTATCGGCGCTAGAATGAGTCCCCACTCCTTACTTTGTAAATATTTTCATTCCTCATTCGCCTCTTCTCCACTCACAAGCTTAGCTTGCCGCGTCGCGTACCCTTGGCGCCACCAAGCAGTATATATCAGCGAATTTCCGCATTTGCATTTCTTATCGGCGCTAGAATGAGTCCCCACTCCATACTTTGTAAATTTTTTGATTCCTCATTCGTCTCTTCTCCACTCACAAGCTTAGCTTGCCGCGTCGCGTACCCTTGGCGCCACCAAGCAGTATATATCAGCGAATTTCCGCATTTGCATTTCTTATCGGCGCTAGAATGAGTCCCCACTCCTTACTTTGTAAATATTTTGATTCCTCATTCGCCTCTTCTCCACTCACAAGCTTAGCTTGCCGCGTCGCGTACCCTTGGCGCCACCAAGCAGTATATATCAGCGAATTTCCGCATTTGCATTTCTTATCGGCGCTAGAATGAGTCCCCACTCCTTACTTTGTAAATATTTTGATTCCTCTTTCGCCTCTTCTCCACTCACAAGCTTAGCTTGCCGCGTCGCGTACCCTTGGCGCCACCAAGCAGTATATATCAGCGAATTTCCGCATTTGCATTTCTTATCGGCGCTAGAATGAGTCCCCACTCCTTACTTTGTAAATATTTTGATTCCTCATTCGCCTCTTCTCCACTCACAAGCTTAGCTTGCCGCGTCGCGTACCCTTGGCGCCACCAAGCAGTATATATCAGCGAATTTCCGCATTTGCATTTCTTATCGGCGCTAGAATGAGTCCCCACTCCTTACTTTGTAAATTTTTTGATTCCTCATTCGTCTCTTCTCCACTCACAAGCTTAGCTTGCCGCGTCGCGTACCCTTGGCGCCACCAAGCAGTATATATCAGCGAATTTCCGCATTTGCATTTCTTATCGGCGCTAGAATGAGTCCCCACTCCTTACTTTGTAAATATTTTGATTCCTCATTCGCCTCTTCTCCACTCACAAGCTTAGCTTGCCGCGTCGCGTACCCTTGGCGCCACCAAGCAGTATATATCA
This sequence comes from Schistocerca piceifrons, assembly GCF_021461385.2. Taxonomy (NCBI): domain Eukaryota; kingdom Metazoa; phylum Arthropoda; class Insecta; order Orthoptera; family Acrididae; genus Schistocerca; species Schistocerca piceifrons. Next base: position 65,130,660 of record NC_060142.1, read on the forward strand.
GCGAATTTCCGCATTTGCATTTCTTATCGGCGCTAGAATGAGTCCCCACTCCTTACTTTGTAAATTTTTTGATTCCTCATTCGTCTCTTCTCCACTCACAAGCTTAGCTTGCCGCGTCGCGTACCCTTGGCGCCACCAAGCATTATATATCAGCGAATTTCCGCATTTGCATTTCTTATCGGCGCTAGAATGAGTCCCCACTCTTTACTTTGTAAATTTTTTGATTCCTCATTCGTCTCTTCTCCACTCACAAGCTTAGCTTGCCACGTCGCGTACCCTTGGCGCCACCAAGCAGTATATATCAGCGAATTTCCGCATTTGCATTTCTTATCGGCGCTAGAATGAGTCCCCACTCCTTACTTTGTAAATTTTTTGATTCCTCATTCGTCTCTTCTCCACTCACAAGCTTAGCTTGCCGCGTCGCGTACCCTTGGCGCCACCAAGCAGTATATATCAGCGAATTTCCGCATTTGCATTTCTTATCGGCGCTAGAATGAGTCCCCACTCCTTACTTTGTAAATTTTTTGATTCCTCATTCGTCTCTTCTCCACTCACAAGCTTAGCTTGCCGCGTCGCGTACCCTTGGCGCCACCAAGCAGTATATATCAGCGAATTTCCGCATTTGCATTTCTTATCGGCGCTAGAATGAGTCCCCACTCCTTACTTTGTAAATTTTTTGATTCCTCATTCGTCTCTTCTCCACTCACAAGCTTAGCTTGCCGCGTCGCGTACCCTTGGCGCCACCAAGCAGTATATATCAGCGAATTTCCGCATTTGCATTTCTTATCGGCGCTAGAATGAGTCCCCACTCCTTACTTTGTAAATTTTTTGATTCCTCATTCGTCTCTTCTCCACTCACAAGCTTAGCTTGCCGCGTCGCGTACCCTTGGCGCCACCAAGCAGTATATATCAGCGAATTTCCGCATTTGCATTTCTTATCGGCGCTAGAATGAGTCCCCACTCCTTACTTTGTAAATTTTTTGATACCCCATTCGTCTCTCCTCCACTCACAAGCTTAGCTTGCCGCGTCGCGTACCCTTGGCGCCACCAAGCAGTATATATCAGCGAATTTCCGCATTTGCATTTCTTATCGGCGCTAGAATGAGTCCCCACTCCTTACTTTGTAAATTTTTTGATACCCCATTCGTCTCTCCTCCACTCACAAGCTTAGCTTGCCGCGTCGCGTACCCTTGGCGCCACCAAGCAGTATATATCAGCGAATTTCCGCATTTGCATTTCTTATCGGCGCTAGAATGAGTCCCCACTCCTTACTTTGTAAATTTTTTGATTCCTCATTCGTCTCTTCTCCACTCACAAGCTTAGCTTGCCGCGTCGCGTACCCTTGGCGCCACCAAGCAGTATATATCAGCGAATTTCCGCATTTGCATTTCTTATCGGCGCTAGAATGAGTCCCCACTCCTTACTTTGTAAATTTTTTGATTCCTCATTCGTCTCTTCTCCACTCACAAGCTTAGCTTGCCGCGTCGCGTACCCTTGGCGCCACCAAGCAGTATATATCGGCGAATTTCCGCATTTGCATTTCTTATCGGCGCTAGAATGAGTCCCCACTCCTTACTTTGTAAATTTTTTGATACCCCATTCGCCTCTCCTCCACTCACAAGCTTAGCTTGCCGCGTCGCGTACCCTTGGCGCCACCAAGCAGTATATATCAGCGAATTTCCGCATTTGCATTTCTTATCGGCGCTAGAATGAGTCCCCACTCCTTACTTTGTAAATTTTTTGATTCCTCATTCGTCTCTTCTCCACTCACAAGCTTAGCTTGCCGCGTCGCGTACCCTTGGCGCCACCAAGCAGTATATATCAGCGAATTTCCGCATTTGCATTTCTTATCGGCGCTAGAATGAGTCCCCACTCCTTACTTTGTAAATTTTTTGATTCCTCATTCGTCTCTTCTCCACTCACAAGCTTAGCTTGCCGCGTCGCGTACCCTTGGCGCCACCAAGCAGTATATATCAGCGAATTTCCGCATTTGCATTTCTTATCGGCGCTAGAATGAGTCCCCACTCCTTACTTTGTAAATTTTTTGATTCCTCATTCGTCTCTTCTCCACTCACAAGCTTAGCTTGCCGCGTCGCGTACCCTTGGCGCCACCAAGCAGTATATATCATCGAATTTCCGCATTTGCATTTCTTATCGGCGCTAGAATGAGTCCCCACTCCTTACTTTGTAAATTTTTTGATTCCTCATTCGTCTCTTCTCCACTCACAAGCTTAGCTTGCCGCGTCGCGTACCCTTGGCGCCACCAAGCAGTATATATCAGCGAATTTCCGCATTTGCATTTCTTATCGGCGCTAGAATGAGTCCCCACTCCTTACTTTGTAAATTTTTTGATACCCCATTCGTCTCTCCTCCACTCACAAGCTTAGCTTGCCGCGTCGCGTACCCTTGGCGCCACCAAGCAGTATATATCAGCGAATTTCCGCATTTGCATTTCTTATCGGCGCTAGAATGAGTCCCCACTCCTTACTTTGTAAATTTTTTGATACCCCATTCGTCTCTCCTCCACTCACAAGCTTAGCTTGCCGCGTCGCGTACCCTTGGCGCCACCAAGCAGTATATATCAGCGAATTTCCGCATTTGCATTTCTTATCGGGGCTAGAATGAGTCCCCACTCCTTACTTTGTAAATTTTTTGATTCCTCATTCGTCTCTTCTCCACTCACAAGCTTAGCTTGCCGCGTCGCGTACCCTTGGCGCCACCAAGCAGTATATATCAGCGAATTTCCGCATTTGCATTTCTTATCGGCGCTAGAATGAGTCCCCACTCCTTACTTTGTAAATTTTTTGATACCCCATTCGTCTCTCCTCCACTCACAAGCTTAGCTTGCCGCGTTGCGTACCCTTGGCGCCACCAAGCAGTATATATCAGCGGATTTCCGCATTTGCATTTCTTATCGGCGCTAGAATGAATCCCCACTTCTTACTTTGTAAATTTTTTGATACCCCATTCGTCTCTCCTCCACTCACAAGCTTAGCTTGCCGCGTCGCGTACCCTTGGCGACACCAAGCAGTATATATCAGCGAATTTAAGCATTTGCATTTCTTATCGGCGCTAGAATGAGTCCCCACTTCTTACTATGTAAATTTTTTGATACCCCATTCGTCTCTCCTCCACTCACAAGCTTAGCTTGCCGCGTCGCGTACCCTTGGCGCCACCAAGCAGTATATATCAGCGGATTTCCGCATTTGCATTTCTTATCGGCGCTAGAATGAATCCCCACTCCTTACTTTGTAAATTTTTTGATACCCCATTCGTCTCTCCTCCACTCACAAGCTTAGCTTGCCGCGTCGCGTACCCTTGGCGCCACCAAGCAGTATATATCAGCGAATTTCCGCATTTGCATTTCTTATCGGTGCTAGAATGAGTCCCCACTCCTTACTTTGTAAATTTTTTGATTCCTCATTCGTCTCTTCTCCACTCACAAGCTTAGCTTGCCGCGTCGCGTACCCTTGGCGCCACCAAGCAGTATATATCAGCGGATTTCCGCATTTGCATTTCTTATCGGCGCTAGAATGAATCCCCACTCCTTACTTTGTAAATTTTTTGATACCCCATTCGTCTCTCCTCCACTCACAAGCTTAGCTTGCCGCGTCGCGTACCCTTGGCGCCACCAAGCAGTATATATCAGCGGATTTCCGCATTTGCATTTCTTATCGGCGCTAGAATGAATCCCCACTTCTTACTTTGTAAATTTTTTGATTCCCCATTCGTCTCTCCTCCACTCACAAGCTTAGCTTGCCGCGTCGCGTACCCTTGGCGCCACCAAGCAGTATATATCAGCGGATTTCCGCATTTGCATTTCTTATCGGCGCTAGAATGAATCCCCACTTCTTACTATGTAAATTTTTTGATTTCCCATTCGTCTCTCCTCCACTCACAAGCTTAGCTTGCTGCGTCGCGTACCCTTGGCGCCACCAAGCAGTATATAGCAGCGGATTTCCGCATTTGCATTTCTTATCGGCGCTAGAATGAATCCCCACTTCTTACTTTGTAAATTTTTTGATACCCCATTCGTCTCTCCTCCACTCACAAGCTTAGCTTGCCGCGTTGCGTACTCTTGGCGCCACCAAGCAGTATATATCAGCGGATTTCCGCATTTGCATTTCTTATCGGCGCTGGAATGAATCCCCACTTCTTACTTTGTAAATTTTTTGATTCCCCATTCGTCTCTCCTCCACTCACAAGCTTAGCTTGCCGCGTCGCGTACCCTTGGCGCCACCAAGCAGTATATATCAGCGGATTTCCGCATTTGCATTTCTTATCGGCGCTAGAATGAATCCCCACTTCTTACATTGTAAATTTTTTGATTCCCCATTCGTCTCTCCTCCACTCACAAGCTTAGCTTGCCGCGTCGCGTACCCTTGGCGCCACCAAGCAGTATATATCAGCGGATTTCCGCATTTGCATTTCTTATCGGCGCTAGAATGAATCCCCACTTCTTACTTTGTAAATTTTTTGATACCCCATTCGTCTCTCCTCCACTCACAAGCTTAGCTTGCCGCGTCGCGTACCCTTGGCGCCACCAAGCAGTATATATCAGCGGATTTCCGCATTTGCATTTCTTATCGGCGCTAGAATGAATCCCCACTTCTTACTTTGTAAATTTTTTGATTCCCCATTCGTCTCTCCTCCACTCACAAGCTTAGCTTGCCGCGTCGCGTACCCTTGGCGCCACCAAGCAGTATATATCAGCGGATTTCCGCATTTGCATTTCTTATCGGCGCTAGAATGAATCCCCACTTCTTACTTTGTAAATTTTTTGATTCCTCATTCGTCTCTTCTCCACTCACAAGCTTAGCTTGCCGCGTCGCGTACCCTTGGCGCCACCAAGCAGTATATATCAGCGGATTTCCGCATTTGCATTTCTTATCGGCGCTAGAATGAATCCCCACTTCTTACTTTGTAAATTTTTTGATACCCCATTCATCTCTCCTCCACTCACAAGCTTAGCTTGCCGCGTCGCGTACCCTTGGCGCCACCAAGCAGTATATATCAGCGGATTTCCGCATTTGCATTTCTTATCGGCGCTAGAATGAATCCCCACTTCTTACTTTGTAAATTTTTTGATTCCCCATTCGTCTCTCCTCCACTCACAAGCTTAGCTTGCCGCGTTGCGTACCCTTGGCGCCACCAAGCAGTATATATCAGCGGATTTCCGCATTTGCATTTCTTATCGGCGCTAGAATGAATCCCCACTTCTTACTTTGTAAATTTTTTGATACCCCATTCGTCTCTCCTCCACTCACAAGCTTAGCTTGCCGCGTCACGTACCCTTGGCGCCACCAAGCAGTATATATCAGCGGATTTCCGCATTTGCATTTCTTATCGGGGCTAGAATGAATCCCCACTTCTTACTTTGTAAATTTTTTGATACCCCATTCGTCTCTCCTCCACTCACAAGCTTAGCTTGCCGCGTTGCGTACCCTTGGCGCCACCAAGCAGTATATATCAGCGGATTTCCGCATTTGCATTTCTTATCGGCGCTAGAATGAATCCCCACTTCTTACTTTGTAAATTTTTTGATTCCTCATTCGTCTCTTCTCCACTCACAAGCTTAGCTTGCCGCGTCGCGTACCCTTGGCGCCACCAAGCAGTATATATCAGCGGATTTCCGCATTTGCATTTCTTATCGGCGCTAGAATGAATCCCCACTTCTTACTTTGTAAATTTTTTGATACCCCATTCGTCTCTCCTCCACTCACAAGCTTAGCTTGCCGCGTCGCGTACCCTTGGCGCCACCAAGCAGTATATATCAGCGGATTTCCGCATTTGCATTTCTTATCGGCGCTGGAATGAATCCCCACTTCTTACTTTGTAAATTTTTTGATTCCCCATTCGTCTCTCCTCCACTCACAAGCTTAGCTTGCCGCGTCGCGTACCCTTGGCGCCACCAAGCAGTATATATCACCGGATTTCCGCATTTGCATTTCTTATCGGCGCTAGAATGAATCCCCACTTCTTACTTTGTAAATTTTTTGATACCCCATTCGTCTCTCCTCCACTCACAAGCTTAGCTTGCCGCGTCGCGTACCCTATGCGCCACCAAGCAGTATATATCAGCGGATTTCCGCATTTGCATTTCTTATCGGCGCTAGAATGAATCCCCACTTCTTACTTTGTAAATTTTTTGATTCCCCATTCGTCTCTCCTCCACTCACAAGCTTAGCTTGCCGCGTCGCGTACCCTTGGCGCCACCAAGCAGTATATATCAGCGGATTTCCGCATTTGCATTTCTTATCGGCGCTAGAATGAATCCCCACTTCTTACTTTGTAAATTTTTTGATACCCCATTCGTCTCTCCTCCACTCACAAGCTTAGCCTGCCGCGTCGCGTACCCTTGGCGCCACCAAGCAGTATATATCAGCGGATTTTCGCATTTGCATTTCTTATCGGCGCTAGAATGAATCCCCACTTCTTACTTTGTAAATTTTTTGATTCCCCATTCGTCTCTCCTCCACTCACAAGCTTAGCTTGCCGCGTCGCGTACCCTTGGCGCCACCAAGCAGTATATATCAGCGGATTTCCTCATTTGCATTTCTTATCGGCGCTAGAATGAATCCCCACTCCTTACTTTGTAAATTTTTTGATACCCCATTCGTCTCTTCTCCACTCACAAGCTTAGCTTGCCGCGTCGCGTACCCTTGGCGCCACCAAGCAGTATATATCAGCGGATTTCCGCATTTGCATTTCTTATCGGCGCTAGAATGAATCCCCACTTCTTACTTTGTAAATTTTTTGATTCCCCATTCGTCTCTCCTCCACTCACAAGCTTAGCTTGCCGCGTCGCGTACCCTTGGCGCCACCAAGCAGTATATATCAGCGGATTTCCGCATTTGCATTTCTTATCGGCGCTAGAATGAATCCCAACTTCTTACTTTGTAAATTTTTTGATACCCCATTCGTCTCTCCTCCACTCACAAGCTTAGCTTGCCGCGTCGCGTACCCTTGGCGCCACCAAGCAGTATATATCAGCGGATTTCCGCATTTGCATTTCTTATCGGTGCTAGAATGAATCCCCACTTCTTACTTTGTAAATTTTTTGATTCCCCATTCGTCTCTCCTCCACTCACAAGCTTAGCTTGCCGCGTCGCGTACCCTTGGCGCCACCAAGCAGTATATATCAGCGGATTTCCGCATTTGCATTTCTTATCGGCGCTAGAATGAGTCCCCACTCCTTACTTTGTAAATTTTTTGATTCCTCATTCGTCTCTTCTCCACTCACAAGCTTAGCTTGCCGCGTCGCGTACCCTTGGCGCCACCAAGCAGTATATATCAGCGGATTTCCGCATTTGCATTTCTTATCGGCGCTAGAATGAATCCCCACTCCTTACTTTGTAAATTTTTTGATACCCCATTCGTCTCTCCTCCACTCACAAGCTTAGTTTGCCGCGTCGCGTACCCTTGGCGCCACCAAGCAGTATATATCAGCGGATTTGCGCATTTGCATTTCTTATCGGCGCTAGAATGAATCCCCACTTCTTACTTTGTAAATTTTTTGATTCCCCATTCGTCTCTCCTCCACTCACAAGCTTAGCTTGCCGCGTCGCGTACCCTTGGCGCCACCAAGCAGTATATATCAGCGGATTTCCGCATTTGCATTTCTTATCGGCGCTAGAATGAGTCCCCACTCCTTACTTTGTAAATTTTTTGATTCCTCATTCGTCTCTTCTCCACTCACAAGCTTAGCTTGCCGCGTCGCGTACCCTTGGCGCCACCAAGCAGTATATATCAGCGGATTTCCGCATTTGCATTTCTTATCGGCGCTAGAATGAATCCCCACTCCTTACTTTGTAAATTTTTTGATACCCCATTCGTCTCTCCTCCACTCACAAGCTTAGCTTGCCGCGTCGCGTACCCTTGGTGTCACCAAGCAGTATATATCAGCGGATTTCCGCATTTGCATTTCTTATCGGCGCTAGAATGAGTCCCCACTCCTTACTTTGTAAATTTTTTGATTCCTCATTCGTCTCTTCTCCACTCACAAGCTTAGCTTGCCGCGTCGCGTACCCTTGGCGCCACCAAGCAGTATATATCAGCGGATTTCCGCATTTGCATTTCTTATCGGCGCTAGAATGAATCCCCACTCCTTACTTTGTAAATTTTTTGATACCCCATTCGTCTCTCCTCCACTCACAAGCTTAGTTTGCCGCGTCGCGTACCCTTGGCGCCACCAAGCAGTATATATCAGCGGATTTGCGCATTTGCATTTCTTATCGGCGCTAGAATGAATCCCCACTTCTTACTTTGTAAATTTTTTGATACCCCATTCGTCTCTCCTCCACTCACAAGCTTAGCTTGCCGCGTCGCGTACCCTTGGCGCCACCAAGCAGTATATATCAGCGGATTTCCGCATTTGCATTTCTTATCGGCGCTAGAATGAATCCCCACTTCTTACTTTGTAAATTTTTTGATTCCCCATTCGTCTCTCCTCCACTCACAAGCTTAGCTTGCCGCGTCGCGTACCCTTGGCGCCACCAAGCAGTATATATCAGCGGATTTCCGCATTTGCATTTCTTATCGGCGCTAGAATGAATCCCCACTTCTTACTTTGTAAATTTTTTGATACCCCATTCGTCTCTCCTCCACTCACAAGCTTAGCCTGCCGCGTCGCGTACCCTTGGCGCCACCAAGCAGTATATATCAGCGGATTTCCGCATTTGCATTTCTTATCGGCGCTAGAATGAATCCCCACTTCTTACTTTGTAAATTTTTTGATTCCCCATTCGTCTCTCCTCCACTCACAAGCTTAGCTTGCCGCGTCGCGTACCCTTGGCGCCACCAAGCAGTATATATCAGCGGATTTCCGCATTTGCATTTCTTATCGGTGCTAGAATGAATCCCCACTTCTTACTTTGTAAATTTTTTGATTCCCCATTCGTCTCTCCTCCACTCACAAGCTTAGCTTGCCGCGTCGCGTACCCTTGGCGCCACCAAGCAGTATATATCAGCGGATTTCCGCATTTGCATTTCTTATCGGCGCTAGAATGAGTCCCCATTCCTTACTTTGTAAATTTTTTGATTCCTCATTCGTCTCTTCTCCACTCACAAGCTTAGCTTGCCGCGTCGCGTACCCTTGGCGCCACCAAGCAGTATATATCAGCGGATTTCCGCATTTGCATTTCTTATCGGCGCTAGAATGAATCCCCACTCCTTACTTTGTAAATTTTTTGATACCCCATTCGTCTCTCCTCCACTCACAAGCTTAGTTTGCCGCGTCGCGTACCCTTGGCGCCACCAAGCAGTATATATCAGCGGATTTGCGCATTTGCATTTCTTATCGGCGCTAGAATGAATCCCCACTTCTTACTTTGTAAATTTTTTGATTCCCCATTCGTCTGTCCTCCACTCACAAGCTTAGCTTGCCGCGTCGCGTACCCTTGGCGCCACCAAGCAGTATATATCAGCGGATTTCCGCATTTGCATTTCTTATCGGCGCTAGAATGAGTCCCCACTCCTTACTTTGTAAATTTTTTGATTCCTCATTCGTCTCTTCTCCACTCACAAGCTTAGCTTGCCGCGTCGCGTACCCTTGGCGCCACCAAGCAGTATATATCAGCGGATTTCCGCATTTGCATTTCTTATCGGCGCTAGAATGAATCCCCACTCCTTACTTTGTAAATTTTTTGATACCCCATTCGTCTCTCCTCCACTCACAAGCTTAGCTTGCCGCGTCGCGTACCCTTGGCGCCACCAAGCAGTATATATATCAGCGGATTTCCGCATTTGCATTTCTTATCGGCGCTAGAATGAGTCCCCACTCCTTACTTTGTAAATTTTTTGATTCCTCATTCGTCTCTTCTCCACTCACAAGCTTAGCTTGCCGCGTCGCGTACCCTTGGCGCCACCAAGCAGTATATATCAGCGGATTTCCGCATTTGCATTTCTTATCGGCGCTAGAATGAATCCCCACTCCTTACTTTGTAAATTTTTTGATACCCCATTCGTCTCTCCTCCACTCACAAGCTTAGTTTGCCGCGTCGCGTACCCTTGGCGCCACCAAGCAGTATATATCAGCGGATTTGCGCATTTGCATTTCTTATCGGCGCTAGAATGAATCCCCACTTCTTACTTTGTAAATTTTTTGATTCCCTATTCGTCTCTCCTCCACTCACAAGCTTAGCTTGCCGCGTCGCGTACCCTTGGCGCCACCAAGCAGTATATATCAGCGGATTTCCGCATTTGCATTTCTTATCGGCGCTAGAATGAATCCCCACTTCTTACTTTGTAAATTTTTTGATACCCCATTCGTCTCTCCTCCACTCACAAGCTTAGCTTGCCGCGTCGCGTACCCTTGGCGCCACCAAGCAGTATATATCAGCGGATTTCCGCATTTGCATTTCTTATCGGCGCTAGAATGAGTCCCCACTCTTTACTTTGTAAATTTTTTGATTCCCCATTCGTCTCTCCTCCACTCACAAGCTTAGCTTGCCGCGTCGCGTACCCTTGGCGCCACCAAGCAGTATATATCAGCGGATTTCCGCATTTGCATTTCTTATCGGCGCTAGAGTGAGTCCCCACTTCTTACTTTGTAAATTTTTTGATTCCCCATTCGTCTCTCCTCCACTCACAAGCTTAGCTTGCCGCGTCGCGTACCCTCGGCGCCACCAAGCATTATATATCAGCGGATTTCCGCATTTGCATTTCTTATCGGCGCTAGAATGAATCCCCACTCCTTACTTTGTAAATTTTTTGATACCCCATTCGTCTCTCCTCCACTCACAAGCTTAGCTTGCCGCGTCGCGTACCCTCGGCGCCACCAAGCAGTATATATCAGCGGATTTCCGCATTTGCATTTCTTATCGGCGCTAGAATGAATCCCCACTTCTTACTTTGTAAATTTTTTGATTCCCCATTCGTCTCTCCTCCACTCACAAGCTTAGCTTGCCGCGTCGCGTACCCTTGGCGCCACCAAGCAGTATATATCAGCGGATTTCCGCATTTGCATTTCTTATCGGCGCTAGAATGAGTCCCCACTCCTTACTTTGTAAATTTTTTGATTCCTCATTCGTCTCTTCTCCACTCACAAGCTTAGCTTGCCGCGTCGCGTACCCTTGGCGCCACCAAGCGGTATATATCAGCGGATTTCCGCATTTGCATTTCTTATCGGCGCTAGAATGAATCCCCACTTCTTACTTTGTAAATTTTTTGATTCCTCATTCGTCTCTTCTCCACTCACAAGCTTAGCTTGCCGCGTCGCGTACCCTTGGCGCCACCAAGCAGTATATATCAGCGGATTTGCGCATTTGCATTTCTTATCGGCGCTAGAATGAATCCCCACTTCTTACTTTGTAAATTTTTTGATTCCCCATTCGTCTCTCCTCCACTCACAAGCTTAGCTTGCCGCGTCGCGTACCCTTGGCGCCACCAAGCACTATATATCAGCGGATTTCCGCATTTGCATTTCTTATCGGCGCTAGAATGAGTCCCCACTCCTTACTTTGTAAATTTTTTGATTCCTCATTCGTCTCTTCTCCACTCACAAGCTTAGCTTGCCGCGTCGCGTACCCTTGGCGCCACCAAGCAGTATATATCAGCGGATTTCCGCATTTGCATTTCTTATCGGCGCTAGAATGAATCCCCACTCCTTACTTTGTAAATTTTTTGATACCCCATTCGTCTCTCCTCCACTCACAAGCTTAGCTTGCCGCGTCGCGTACCCTTGGCGCCACCAAGCAGTATATATCAGCGGATTTCCGCATTTGCATTTCTTATCGGCGCTAGAATGAGTCCCCACTCCTTACTTTGTAAATTTTTTGATTCCTCATTCGTCTCTTCTCCACTCACAAGCTTAGCTTGCCGCGTCGCGTACCCTTGGCGCCACCAAGCAGTATATATCAGCGGATTTCCGCATTTGCATTTCTTATCGGCGCTAGAATGAATCCCCACTCCTTACTTTCTAAATTTTTTGATACCCCATTCGTCTCTCCTCCACTCACAAGCTTAGTTTGCCGCGTCGCGTACCCTTGGCGCCACCAAGCAGTATATATCAGCGGATTTGCGCATTTGCATTTCTTATCGGCGCTAGAATGAATCCCCACTTCTTACTTTGTAAATTTTTTGATTCCCCATTCGTCTCTCCTCCACTCACAAGCTTAGCTTGCCGCGTCGCGTACCCTTGGCGCCACCAAGCAGTATATATCAGCGGATTTCCGCATTTGCATTTCTTATCGGCGCTAGAATGAATCCCCACTTCTTACTTTGTAAATTTTTTGATACCCCATTCGTCTCTCCTCCACTCACAAGCTTAGCTTGCCGCGTCGCGTACCCTTGGCGCCACCAAGCAGTATATATCAGCGGATTTCCGCATTTGCATTTCTTATCGGCGCTAGTGTGAATCCCCACTCCTTACTTTGTAAATATTTTGATACCCCATTCGTCTCTCCCCCACTCACAAGCTTAGCTTGCCGCGTCGCGTGCCCTTGGCGCCACCAAGCGGTATATATCAGCGGATTTCCGCATTTGCATTTCTTATCGGCGCTAGAATGAGTCCCCACTCCTTACTTTGTAAATTTTTTGATTCCCCATTCGTCTCTCCTCCACTCACAAGCTTAGCTTGCCGCGTCGCGTACCCTTGGCGCCACCAAGCAGTATATATCAGCGGATTTCCGCATTTGCATTTCTTATCGGCGGTAGAATGAATCCCCACTCCTTACTTTGTAAATTTTTTGATACCCCATTCGTCTCTCCTCCACTCACAAGCTTAGCTTGCCGCGTCGCGTACCCTCGGCGCCACCAAGCAGTATATATCAGCGGATTTCCGCATTTGCATTTCTTATCGGCGCTAGAATGAATCCCCACTCCTTACTTTGTAAATTTTTTGATTCCCCATTCGTCTCTCCTCCACTCACAAGCTTAGCTTGCCGCGTCGCGTACCCTTGGCGCCACCAAGCAGTATATATCAGCGGATTTCCGCATTTGCATTTCTTATCGGCGCTAGAGTGAGTCCCCACTTCTTACTTTGTAAATTTTTTGATTCCCCATTCGTCTCTCCTCCACTCACAAGCTTAGCTTGCCGCGTCGCGTACCCTCGGCGCCACCAAGCAGTATATATCAGCGGATTTCCGCATTTGCATTTCTTATCGGCGCTAGAATGAATCCCCACTCCTTACTTTGTAAATTTTTTGATACCCCATTCGTCTCTCCTCCACTCACAAGCTTAGCTTGCCGCGTCGCGTACCCTCGGCGCCACCAAGCAGTATATATCAGCGGATTTCCGCATTTGCATTTCTTATCGGCGCTAGAATGAATCCCCACTTCTTACTTTGTAAATTTTTTTATTCCCCATTCGTCTCTCCTCCACTCACAAGCTTAGCTTGCCGCGTCGCGTACCCTTGGCGCCACCAAGCAGTATATATCAGCGGATTTCCGCATTTGCATTTCTTATCGGCGCTAGAATGAGTCCCCACTCCTTACTTTGTAAATTTTTTGATTCCTCATTCGTCTCTTCTCCACTCACAAGCTTAGCTTGCCACGTCGCGTACCCTTGGCGCCACCAAGCGGTATATATCAGCGGATTTCCGCATTTGCATTTCTTATCGGCGCTAGAATGAATCCCCACTTCTTACTTTGTAAATTTTTTGATTCCTCATTCGTCTCTTCTCCACTCACAAGCTTAGCTTGCCGCGTCGCGTGCCCTCGGCGCCACCAAGCAGTATATATCAGCGGATTTCCGCATTTGCATTTCTTATCGGCGCTAGAATGAGTCCCCACTCCTTACTTTGTAAATTTTTTCATTCCTCATTCGTCTCTTCTCCACTCACAAGCTTAGCTTGCCGCGTCGCGTACCCTTGGCGCCACCAAGCAGTATATATCAGCGGATTTCCGCATTTGCATTTCTTATCGGCGCTAGAATGAGTCCCCACTCCTTACTTTGTAAATTTTTTGATTCCTCATTCGTCTCTTCTCCACTCACAAGCTTAGCTTG